>NC_061077.1:13858630-14158630 GCF_021917145.1 Hypomesus transpacificus
TTCCGAGTAGGCATATCAAATTTGGTGTCACTGCCTCAAAGAACTGCTGAGATAAGACTTCATTTCCTGTTTGGTGTCTATTCTGCTGATTTTGATTGGCTCTCAGGGACAAAAAACGGTTGTGGGGATCAAAATGCTCTACCATAACTTTTGTGCGGCTTGGTCTGAAGAGCATATCTGGTAATTTTGAAGAAGATTTGACCAAAATTGTAGGAGTAGTAGGCTTTCAGAGGTTTTTGATAAAACCGGAAATAGCGGAAAATATATATAACCGGAAATTGACGCCATGGTGTGCATTGCACTCGGCTTGATCCAGGGAATCCAATGGTACCTCATTTTTGAAAATAGGACATACGGTTCAAAAGTTGCGTGTGTAAACACAACTCCAACTTTGACCCATTGGTGGCGCTAGAGTGCCATAGTATGGGACATGAAACTTTGTGAATTGGACCAGGGGACTGTCCCCAATGAGTGTGCCAAATTTCACAACTTTCGACCAAGCGCTTATGGGGGCTGCCATAGACACCCAGTCCTAAGAAGAGTAATAATAAATATAGCTGCAAGCAGCAATGGAGGGGCCAAGAAGTCCAGAGCAGGACATGGCCTCCATAGCACTTGCGCAACAGTTAAGTCACAACACCCTGTTGCACTCAAGCAACACGCCAAGTTTGGTTGAAATATCTGTTTGCGTTCCAAAGTAGTGAGTGTTCAAAGTGTTTTTTTCTGGTATAACACCGCAGGCCTCCTCTGCTCCACGTGGGAACGATGGAACCCAGGTTTGGTGACAATCGCACAAATGGTTGGTGAGTTACGCTCTCACGTGTCTTTCGCGGCTTCGCCGGCGCCTTTGATCGTCTCTACCGAACAAATGGTTTTGAAAATGGAAAATCCATCTGACACCCTTGTGAAGCTTGGTCTGAAGATCATCTGTGCCAAATTTAGTAAACATTGGACAACATTTGGGGCGTGTAAAAGGTTTTTACACTTTTCCATAAAATCCAAAATGGCGGCCGCGTCAATTCGGTTGTTATGAAACATTATCGATGGTCAAGCTTGATATCTCACAGGACATCAACAGACAAATAAATTACTTTATTAAGGTAAACACTTCAACAGTTATTAATCAAAACACGTTTATGCTTCCGGCCACGCCCCCTTTTAGTCACATGACACCATTTTTGGAGGACATACTCAGAATAAGGTTCCGAGTAGGCATATCAAATTTGGTGTCACTGCCTCAAAGAACTGCTGAGATAAGACTTCATTTCCTGTTTGGTGTCTATTCTGCTGATTTTGATTGGCTCTCAGGGACAAACGGTTGTGGGGATCAAAATGCTCTACCATAACTTTTGTGCGGCTTGGTCTGAAGAGCATATCTGGTAATTTTGAAGAAGATTTGACCAAAATTGTAGGAGGAGTAGGCTTTCAGAGGTTTTTGATAAAACCGGAAATAGCGGAAAATATATATAACCGGAAATTGACGCCATGGTGTGCATTGCACTCGGCTTGATCCAGGGAATCCAATGGTACCTCATTTTTGAAAATAGGACATACGGTTCAAAAGTTGCGTGTGTAAACACAACTCCAACTTTGACCCATTGGTGGCGCTAGAGTGCCATAGTATGGGACATGAAACTTTGTGAATTGGACCAGGGGACTGTCCCCAATGAGTGTGCCAAATTTCACAACTTTCGACCAAGCGCTTATGGGGGCTGCCATAGACACCCAGTCCTAAGAAGAATAATAATACATATAGCTGCAAGCAGCAATGGAGGGGCCAAGCAGTCCAGAGCAGGACATGGCCTCCATAGCACTTGCGCAACAGTTAAGTCACAACACCCTGTTGCACTCAAGCAACACGCCAAGTTTGGTTGAAATATCTGTTTGCGTTCCAAAGTAGTGAGTGTTCAAAGTGTTTTTTTCTGGTATAACACCGCAGGCCTCCTCTGCTCCACGTGGGAACGATGGAACCCAGGTTTGGTGACAATCGCACAAATGGTTGCTGAGTTACGCTCTCACGTGTCTTTCGCGGCTTCGCCGGCGCCTTTGATCGTCTCTACCGAACAAATGGTTTTGAAAATGGAAAATCCATCTGACACCCTTGTGAAGCTTGGTCTGAAGATCATCTGTGCCAAATTTAGTAAACATTGGACAACATTTGGGGCGTGTAAAAGGCTTTTACACTTTTCCATAAAATCCAAAATGGCGGCCGCGTCAATTCGGTTGTTATGAAATATTATCGATGGTCAAGTTTGATATCTCACAAGACATCAACCGACAAAGAAATTACTTTATTAAGGTAAACACTTCAACAGTTATTAATCAAAACACGTTTATGCTTCCGGCCACGCCCCCTTTTAGTCACATGACACCATTTTTGGAGGACATACTCAGAATAAGGTTCCGAGTAGGCATATCAAATTTGGTGTCACTGCCTCAAAGAACTGCTGAGATAAGACTTCATTTCCTGTTTGGTGTCTATTCTGCTGATTTTGATTGGCTCTCAGGGACAAAAAACGGTTGTGGGGATCAAAATGCTCTACCATAACTTTTGTGCGGCTTGGTCTGAAGAGCATATCTGGTAATTTTGAAGAAGATTTGACCAAAATTGTAGGAGGAGTAGGCTTTCAGAGGTTTTTGATAAAACCGGAAATAGCGGAAAATATATATAACCGGAAATTGACGCCATGGTGTGCATTGCACTCGGCTTGATCCAGGGAATCCAATGGTACCTCATTTTTGAAAATAGGACATACGGTTCAAAAGTTGCGTGTGTAAACACAACTCCAACTTTGACCCATTGGTGGCGCTAGAGTGCCATAGTATGGGACATGAAACTTTGTGAATTGGACCAGGGGACTGTCCCCAATGAGTGTGCCAAATTTCACAACTTTCGACCAAGCGCTTATGGGGGCTGCCATAGACACCCAGTCCTAAGAAGAATAATAATAAATATAGCTGCAAGCAGCAATGGAGGGGCCAAGCAGTCCAGAGCAGGACATGGCCTCCATAGCACTTGCGCAACAGTTAAGTCACAACACCCTGTTGCACTCAAGCAACACGCCAAGTTTGGTTGAAATATCTGTTTGCGTTCCAAAGTAGTGAGTGTTCAAAGTGTTTTTTTCTGGTATAACACCGCAGGCCTCCTCTGCTCCACGTGGGAACGATGGAACCCAGGTTTGGTGACAATCGCACAAATGGTTGCTGAGTTACGCTCTCACGTGTCTTTCGCGGCTTCGCCGGCGCCTTTGATCGTCTCTACCGAACAAATGGTTTTGAAAATGGAAAATCCATCTGACACCCTTGTGAAGCTTGGTCTGAAGATCATCTGTGCCAAATTTAGTAAACATTGGACAACATTTGGGGCGTGTAAAAGGTTTTTACACTTTTCCATAAAATCCAAAATGGCGGCCGCGTCAATTCGGTTGTTATGAAATATTATCGATGGTCAAGTTTGATATCTCACAAGACATCAACCGACAAATAAATTACTTTATTAAGGTAAACACTTCAACAGTTATTAATCAAAACACGTTTATGCTTCCGGCCACGCCCCCTTTTAGTCACATGACACCATTTTTGGAGGACATACTCAGAATAAGGTTCCGAGTAGGCATATCAAATTTGGTGTCACTGCCTCAAAGAACTGCTGAGATAAGACTTCATTTCCTGTTTGGTGTCTATTCTGCTGATTTTGATTGGCTCTCAGGGACAAAAAACGGTTGTGGGGATCAAAATGCTCTACCATAACTTTTGTGCGGCTTGGTCTGAAGAGCATATCTGGTAATTTTGAAGAAGATTTGACCAAAATTGTAGGAGGAGTAGGCTTTCAGAGGTTTTTGATAAAACCGGAAATAGCGGAAAATATATATAACCGGAAATTGACGCCATGGTGTGCATTGCACTCGGCTTGATCCAGGGAATCCAATGGTACCTCATTTTTGAAAATAGGACATACGGTTCAAAAGTTGCGTGTGTAAACACAACTCCAACTTTGACCCATTGGTGGCGCTAGAGTGCCATAGTATGGGACATGAAACTTTGTGAATTGGACCAGGGGACTGTCCCCAATGAGTGTGCCAAATTTCACAACTTTCGACCAAGCGCTTATGGGGGCTGCCATAGACACCCAGTCCTAAGAAGAATAATAATACATATAGCTGCAAGCAGCAATGGAGGGGCCAAGCAGTCCAGAGCAGGACATGGCCTCCATAGCACTTGCGCAACAGTTAAGTCACAACACCCTGTTGCACTCAAGCAACACGCCAAGTTTGGTTGAAATATCTGTTTGCGTTCCAAAGTAGTGAGTGTTCAAAGTGTTTTTTTCTGGTATAACACCGCAGGCCTCCTCTGCTCCACGTGGGAACGATGGAACCCAGGTTTGGTGACAATCGCACAAATGGTTGCTGAGTTACGCTCTCACGTGTCTTTCGCGGCTTCGCCGGCGCCTTTGATCGTCTCTACCGAACAAATGGTTTTGAAAATGGAAAATCCATCTGACACCCTTGTGAAGCTTGGTCTGAAGATCATCTGTGCCAAATTTAGTAAACATTGGACAACATTTGGGGCGTGTAAAAGGCTTTTACACTTTTCCATAAAATCCAAAATGGCGGCCGCGTCAATTCGGTTGTTATGAAATATTATCGATGGTCAAGTTTGATATCTCACAAGACATCAACCGACAAAGAAATTACTTTATTAAGGTAAACACTTCAACAGTTATTAATCAAAACACGTTTATGCTTCCGGCCACGCCCCCTTTTAGTCACATGACACCATTTTTGGAGGACATACTCAGAATAAGGTTCCGAGTAGGCATATCAAATTTGGTGTCACTGCCTCAAAGAACTGCTGAGATAAGACTTCATTTCCTGTTTGGTGTCTATTCTGCTGATTTTGATTGGCTCTCAGGGACAAAAAACGGTTGTGGGGATCAAAATGCTCTACCATAACTTTTGTGCGGCTTGGTCTGAAGAGCATATCTGGTAATTTTGAAGAAGATTTGACCAAAATTGTAGGAGGAGTAGGCTTTCAGAGGTTTTTGATAAAACCGGAAATAGCGGAAAATATATATAACCGGAAATTGACGCCATGGTGTGCATTGCACTCGGCTTGATCCAGGGAATCCAATGGTACCTCATTTTTGAAAATAGGACATACGGTTCAAAAGTTGCGTGTGTAAACACAACTCCAACTTTGACCCATTGGTGGCGCTAGAGTGCCATAGTATGGGACATGAAACTTTGTGAATTGGACCAGGGGACTGTCCCCAATGAGTGTGCCAAATTTCACAACTTTCGACCAAGCGCTTATGGGGGCTGCCATAGACACCCAGTCCTAAGAAGAATAATAATAAATATAGCTGCAAGCAGCAATGGAGGGGCCAAGCAGTCCAGAGCAGGACATGGCCTCCATAGCACTTGCGCAACAGTTAAGTCACAACACCCTGTTGCACTCAAGCAACACGCCAAGTTTGGTTGAAATATCTGTTTGCGTTCCAAAGTAGTGAGTGTTCAAAGTGTTTTTTTCTGGTATAACACCGCAGGCCTCCTCTGCTCCACGTGGGAACGATGGAACCCAGGTTTGGTGACAATCGCACAAATGGTTGCTGAGTTACGCTCTCACGTGTCTTTCGCGGCTTCGCCGGCGCCTTTGATCGTCTCTACCGAACAAATGGTTTTGAAAATGGAAAATCCATCTGACACCCTTGTGAAGCTTGGTCTGAAGATCATCTGTGCCAAATTTAGTAAACATTGGACAACATTTGGGGCGTGTAAAAGGTTTTTACACTTTTCCATAAAATCCAAAATGGCGGCCGCGTCAATTCGGTTGTTATGAAACATTATCGATGGTCAAGCTTGATATCTCACAGGACATCAACAGACAAATAAATTACTTTATTAAGGTAAACACTTCAACAGTTATTAATCAAAACACGTTTATGCTTCCGGCCACGCCCCCTTTTAGTCACATGACACCATTTTTGGAGGACATACTCAGAATAAGGTTCCGAGTAGGCATATCAAATTTGGTGTCACTGCCTCAAAGAACTGCTGAGATAAGACTTCATTTCCTGTTTGGTGTCTATTCTGCTGATTTTGATTGGCTCTCAGGGACAAAAAACGGTTGTGGGGATCAAAATGCTCTACCATAACTTTTGTGCGGCTTGGTCTGAAGAGCATATCTGGTAATTTTGAAGAAGATTTGACCAAAATTGTAGGAGGAGTAGGCTTTCAGAGGTTTTTGATAAAACCGGAAATAGCGGAAAATATATATAACCGGAAATTGACGCCATGGTGTGCATTGCACTCGGCTTGATCCAGGGAATCCAATGGTACCTCATTTTTGAAAATAGGACATACGGTTCAAAAGTTGCGTGTGTAAACACAACTCCAACTTTGACCCATTGGTGGCGCTAGAGTGCCATAGTATGGGACATGAAACTTTGTGAATTGGACCAGGGGACTGTCCCCAATGAGTGTGCCAAATTTCACAACTTTCGACCAAGCGCTTATGGGGGCTGCCATAGACACCCAGTCCTAAGAAGAATAATAATACATATAGCTGCAAGCAGCAATGGAGGGGCCAAGCAGTCCAGAGCAGGACATGGCCTCCATAGCACTTGCGCAACAGTTAAGTCACAACACCCTGTTGCACTCAAGCAACACGCCAAGTTTGGTTGAAATATCTGTTTGCGTTCCAAAGTAGTGAGTGTTCAAAGTGTTTTTTTCTGGTATAACACCGCAGGCCTCCTCTGCTCCACGTGGGAACGATGGAACCCAGGTTTGGTGACAATCGCACAAATGGTTGCTGAGTTACGCTCTCACGTGTCTTTCGCGGCTTCGCCGGCGCCTTTGATCGTCTCTACCGAACAAATGGTTTTGAAAATGGAAAATCCATCTGACACCCTTGTGAAGCTTGGTCTGAAGATCATCTGTGCCAAATTTAGTAAACATTGGACAACATTTGGGGCGTGTAAAAGGCTTTTACACTTTTCCATAAAATCCAAAATGGCGGCCGCGTCAATTCGGTTGTTATGAAATATTATCGATGGTCAAGTTTGATATCTCACAAGACATCAACCGACAAAGAAATTACTTTATTAAGGTAAACACTTCAACAGTTATTAATCAAAACACGTTTATGCTTCCGGCCACGCCCCCTTTTAGTCACATGACACCATTTTTGGAGGACATACTCAGAATAAGGTTCCGAGTAGGCATATCAAATTTGGTGTCACTGCCTCAAAGAACTGCTGAGATAAGACTTCATTTCCTGTTTGGTGTCTATTCTGCTGATTTTGATTGGCTCTCAGGGACAAACGGTTGTGGGGATCAAAATGCTCTACCATAACTTTTGTGCGGCTTGGTCTGAAGAGCATATCTGGTAATTTTGAAGAAGATTTGACCAAAATTGTAGGAGGAGTAGGCTTTCAGAGGTTTTTGATAAAACCGGAAATAGCGGAAAATATATATAACCGGAAATTGACGCCATGGTGTGCATTGCACTCGGCTTGATCCAGGGAATCCAATGGTACCTCATTTTTGAAAATAGGACATACGGTTCAAAAGTTGCGTGTGTAAACACAACTCCAACTTTGACCCATTGGTGGCGCTAGAGTGCCATAGTATGGGACATGAAACTTTGTGAATTGGACCAGGGGACTGTCCCCAATGAGTGTGCCAAATTTCACAACTTTCGACCAAGCGCTTATGGGGGCTGCCATAGACACCCAGTCCTAAGAAGAATAATAATAATAAATATAGCTGCAAGCAGCAATGGAGGGGCCAAGCAGTCCAGAGCAGGACATGGCCTCCATAGCACTTGCGCAACAGTTAAGTCACAACACCCTGTTGCACTCAAGCAACACGCCAAGTTTGGTTGAAATATCTGTTTGCGTTCCAAAGTAGTGAGTGTTCAAAGTGTTTTTTTCTGGTATAACACCGCAGGCCTCCTCTGCTCCACGTGGGAACGATGGAACCCAGGTTTGGTGACAATCGCACAAATGGTTGCTGAGTTACGCTCTCACGTGTCTTTCGCGGCTTCGCCGGCGCCTTTGATCGTCTCTACCGAACAAATGGTTTTGAAAATGGAAAATCCATCTGACACCCTTGTGAAGCTTGGTCTGAAGATCATCTGTGCCAAATTTAGTAAACATTGGACAACATTTGGGGCGTGTAAAAGGTTTTTACACTTTTCCATAAAATCCAAAATGGCGGCCGCGTCAATTCGGTTGTTATGAAATATTATCGATGGTCAAGTTTGATATCTCACAAGACATCAACCGACAAAGAAATTACTTTATTAAGGTAAACACTTCAACAGTTATTAATCAAAACACGTTTATGCTTCCGGCCACGCCCCCTTTTAGTCACATGACACCATTTTTGGAGGACATACTCAGAATAAGGTTCCGAGTAGGCATATCAAATTTGGTGTCACTGCCTCAAAGAACTGCTGAGATAAGACTTCATTTCCTGTTTGGTGTCTATTCTGCTGATTTTGATTGGCTCTCAGGGACAAACGGTTGTGGGGATCAAAATGCTCTACCATAACTTTTGTGCGGCTTGGTCTGAAGAGCATATCTGGTAATTTTGAAGAAGATTTGACCAAAATTGTAGGAGGAGTAGGCTTTCAGAGGTTTTTGATAAAACCGGAAATAGCGGAAAATATATATAACCGGAAATTGACGCCATGGTGTGCATTGCACTCGGCTTGATCCAGGGAATCCAATGGTACCTCATTTTTGAAAATAGGACATACGGTTCAAAAGTTGCGTGTGTAAACACAACTCCAACTTTGACCCATTGGTGGCGCTAGAGTGCCATAGTATGGGACATGAAACTTTGTGAATTGGACCAGGGGACTGTCCCCAATGAGTGTGCCAAATTTCACAACTTTCGACCAAGCGCTTATGGGGGCTGCCATAGACACCCAGTCCTAAGAAGAATAATAATAATAATACTAACAATTACAATAGGTGCCTCGCAGCTTCGCTGCTTGGCCCCTAATAAATATAGCTGCAAGCAGCAATGGAGGGGCCAAGCAGTCCAGAGCAAGACATGGCCTCCATAGCACTTGCGCAACAATTAAGTTACAACAACCTGTTGCACTCATGCAACACACCAAGTTTGGTTGAAATATCTGTTTGCGTTCCAAAGTAGTGAGTGTTCAAAGTGTTTTTTTTTCTGGTATAACACCACAGGCCTCCTCTGCTCCTCGTGGGAACGATGGAACCCAAGTTTGGTGACAATCGCACAAATGGTTGCTGAGTTACGCTCTCACGTGCCTTTCGCGGCTTCGCCGCCGCCTTTGATCGTCTCTACCGAACAAACGGTTTTGAAAATGGAAAATCCATCTGACACCTTTGTGAAGCTTGGTCTGCAGATCATCTCTGCCAAATTTAGTAAACATATGACACAATTTGGGGCGTGTAAAAGGCTTTTACACTTTTCCATTAAATCCAAAATGGCGGCCGCGTCAATTCGGTTGTTATGAAATATTATCGATGGTCAAGTTTGATATCTCACAAGACATCAACCGACAAAGAAATTACTTTATTAAGGTAAACACTTCAACAGTTATTAATCAAAACACGTTTATGCTTCCGGCCACGCCCCCTTTTAGTCACATGACACCATTTTTGGAGGACATACTCAGAATAAGGTTCCGAGTAGGCATATCAAATTTGGTGTCACTGCCTCAAAGAACTGCTGAGATAAGACTTCATTTCCTGTTTGGTGTCTATTCTGCTGATTTTGATTGGCTCTCAGGGACAAACGGTTGTGGGGATCAAAATGCTCTACCATAACTTTTGTGCGGCTTGGTCTGAAGAGCATATCTGGTAATTTTGAAGAAGATTTGACCAAAATTGTAGGAGGAGTAGGCTTTCAGAGGTTTTTGATAAAACCGGAAATAGCGGAAAATATATATAACCGGAAATTGACGCCATGGTGTGCATTGCACTCGGCTTGATCCAGGGAATCCAATGGTACCTCATTTTTGAAAATAGGACATACGGTTCAAAAGTTGCGTGTGTAAACACAACTCCAACTTTGACCCATTGGTGGCGCTAGAGTGCCATAGTATGGGACATGAAACTTTGTGAATTGGACCAGGGGACTGTCCCCAATGAGTGTGCCAAATTTCACAACTTTCGACCAAGCGCTTATGGGGGCTGCCATAGACACCCAGTCCTAAGAAGAATAATAATAATAATACTAACAATTACAATAGGTGCCTCGCAGCTTCGCTGCTTGGCCCCTAATAAATATAGCTGCAAGCAGCAATGGAGGGGCCAAGCAGTCCAGAGCAAGACATGGCCTCCATAGCACTTGCGCAACAATTAAGTTACAACAACCTGTTGCACTCATGCAACACACCAAGTTTGGTTGAAATATCTGTTTGCGTTCCAAAGTAGTGAGTGTTCAAAGTGTTTTTTTTTCTGGTATAACACCACAGGCCTCCTCTGCTCCTCGTGGGAACGATGGAACCCAAGTTTGGTGACAATCGCACAAATGGTTGCTGAGTTACGCTCTCACGTGCCTTTCGCGGCTTCGCCGCCGCCTTTGATCGTCTCTACCGAACAAACGGTTTTGAAAATGGAAAATCCATCTGACACCTTTGTGAAGCTTGGTCTGCAGATCATCTCTGCCAAATTTAGTAAACATATGACACAATTTGGGGCGTGTAAAAGGCTTTTACACTTTTCCATTAAATCCAAAATGGCGGCCGCGTCAATTCGGTTGTTATGAAATATTATCGATGGTCAAGTTTGATATCTCACAAGACATCAACCGACAAAGAAATTACTTTATTAAGGTAAACACTTCAACAGTTATTAATCAAAACACGTTTATGCTTCCGGCCACGCCCCCTTTTAGTCACATGACACCATTTTTGGAGGACATACTCAGAATAAGGTTCCGAGTAGGCATATCAAATTTGGTGTCACTGCCTCAAAGAACTGCTGAGATAAGACTTCATTTCCTGTTTGGTGTCTATTCTGCTGATTTTGATTGGCTCTCAGGGACAAACGGTTGTGGGGATCAAAATGCTCTACCATAACTTTTGTGCGGCTTGGTCTGAAGAGCATATCTGGTAATTTTGAAGAAGATTTGACCAAAATTGTAGGAGGAGTAGGCTTTCAGAGGTTTTTGATAAAACCGGAAATAGCGGAAAATATATATAACCGGAAATTGACGCCATGGTGTGCATTGCACTCGGCTTGATCCAGGGAATCCAATGGTACCTCATTTTTGAAAATAGGACATACGGTTCAAAAGTTGCGTGTGTAAACACAACTCCAACTTTGACCCATTGGTGGCGCTAGAGTGCCATAGTATGGGACATGAAACTTTGTGAATTGGACCAGGGGACTGTCCCCAATGAGTGTGCCAAATTTCACAACTTTCGACCAAGCGCTTATGGGGGCTGCCATAGACACCCAGTCCTAAGAAGAATAATAATAATAATACTAACAATTACAATAGGTGCCTCGCAGCTTCGCTGCTTGGCCCCTAATAAATATAGCTGCAAGCAGCAATGGAGGGGCCAAGCAGTCCAGAGCAAGACATGGCCTCCATAGCACTTGCGCAACAATTAAGTTACAACAACCTGTTGCACTCATGCAACACACCAAGTTTGGTTGAAATATCTGTTTGCGTTCCAAAGTAGTGAGTGTTCAAAGTGTTTTTTTTTCTGGTATAACACCACAGGCCTCCTCTGCTCCTCGTGGGAACGATGGAACCCAAGTTTGGTGACAATCGCACAAATGGTTGCTGAGTTACGCTCTCACGTGCCTTTCGCGGCTTCGCCGCCGCCTTTGATCGTCTCTACCGAACAAACGGTTTTGAAAATGGAAAATCCATCTGACACCTTTGTGAAGCTTGGTCTGCAGATCATCTCTGCCAAATTTAGTAAACATATGACACAATTTGGGGCGTGTAAAAGGCTTTTACACTTTTCCATTAAATCCAAAATGGCGGCCGCGTCAATTCGGTTGTTATGAAATATTATCGATGGTCAAGTTTGATATCTCACAAGACATCAACAGACAAATAAATTACTTTATTAAGGTAAACACTTCAACAGTTATTAATCAAAACACGTTTATGCTTCCGGCCACGCCCCCTTTTAGTCACATGACACCATTTTTGGAGGACATACTCAGAATAAGGTTCCGAGTAGGCATATCAAATTTGGTGTCACTGCCTCAAAGAACTGCTGAGATAAGACTTCATTTCCTGTTTGGTGTCTATTCTGCTGATTTTGATTGGCTCTCAGGGACAAACGGTTGTGGGGATCAAAATGCTCTACCATAACTTTTGTGCGGCTTGGTCTGAAGAGCATATCTGGTAATTTTGAAGAAGATTTGACCAAAATTGTAGGAGGAGTAGGCTTTCAGAGGTTTTTGATAAAACCGGAAATAGCGGAAAATATATATAACCGGAAATTGACGCCATGGTGTGCATTGCACTCGGCTTGATCCAGGGAATCCAATGGTACCTCATTTTTGAAAATAGGACATACGGTTCAAAAGTTGCGTGTGTAAACACAACTCCAACTTTGACCCATTGGTGGCGCTAGAGTGCCATAGTATGGGACATGAAACTTTGTGAATTGGACCAGGGGACTGTCCCCAATGAGTGTGCCAAATTTCACAACTTTCGACCAAGCGCTTATGGGGGCTGCCATAGACACCCAGTCCTAAGAAGAATAATAATAAATATAGCTGCAAGCAGCAATGAGGTGGCCAAGCAGTCAAATGACCCATAAAACACTTTAGAAATCCTCAGAACAGGGTTCCGAGTGCATGCAGCAAGTTTGGTGTGAATCCATCAAAGATTTGCTGAGATACGACCCAACTTCCTGTTTGCTGGCTTTATGGCACATTTTGATTGTCTGTACCGGGCAAACGGTTCTGAAAATCTAAAAATCATGTGAAGGCCTTTGTGAGGCTTGGTCTGAAGATAATATCTGCCAAATTTGGTGAAGATTGGACAACATGTGTAGGAGGAGTAAAGAAAAAACGTTTTTCAATTAATTCAAAATGGCGGCCGCATTAATTCGGCTATTATCACAAATGATGATGGGTCACACACGGGACGTCCCAAGATACCATGAGACAAAGGAATCACTTAATAAAGGCAAACAAATCAACAGTTATTGGTCTAAACACATTTCTGCTTCCTGCGGCCACGCCCAGTAATGAAATGACACCAAATTCATTGGACAGCATCAGAAGAGGCTTCCGAGTCATCATACCAAGTTTGGTGTACATTTCTCAAAGATTAACTGAGATATAATTCAACTTCCTGTTTGGTTGCTTTGTTGCCGATTTTGATTGGCTGTACCAGACAAACGGTTTTGAAAATCAAATATCCTTTGATAACTTCTGTGAGGGTTGGTCTGATGATGACGTTTGCCAATTTTGGGGAAGATTTGACAAAAATTGAGGGAAGAGAAGCAAAAATACGTTTTTTCACAAAATTCAAAATGGCAGAAAATCTGTATAACCAGAAATTGACGCCATGGTGTGCGTTGAACTCGTCTCAATCCAGGGAATCCAACGGTACCTCATTTTTGAATATCGGTCATACGGTTCAAAAGTTACGTGTGTAAACACAAGTCCAACTTTGACCAGTTGGTGGCGCTAGAGTACTCCAATGGGAGACATGAAACTTGGTGAATATAAAGAAGGGACTGTGCTTAATGAGTGTGCCAAATTTCACAACTTTTTACCATACGGTTCTAGGGGCTGCCATAGACTCCAATGACAGAAGAAACGTAATAATAATAATAATAATAATAAATATAGCTGCAAGCAGCGATGTGGTGGCCAAGCAGTCAAATGACCCATAAAACACTTTAGAAATCCTCAGAACAGGGTTCCGAGTGCATGCAGCAAGTTTGGTGTGAATCCATCAAAGATTTGCTGAGATACGACCCAACTTCCTGTTTGATGGCTTAATTGCACATTTTGATTGCCTGTACCGGGCAAAACGGTTGTGAAAATCAAACAATCATGTGAAGGCCTTTGTGAGGCTTGGTCTGAAGATAATCACTGCGAAATTTGGTGAAGATTGGACAACATGTGTAGGAGGAGTAGAGAAAAAACATTTTTCAATGAATTCAAAATGGCGGCCGCTTCAATTCGGCTATTATCACAAATGATGATTGGTCACACACGGGACGTCCCAAGATATCATGAAACAAAGGAATCACTTAATAAAGGCAAACAAATCAACAGTTATTGGCCAAAACACATTTTTGCTTCCCGCGGCCACGCCCAGTAATGACATGACACCAAATTCATTGGACAGCCTCAGAAGAGGGTTCCGAGTCATCACACCAGGTTTGGGGTTGATTTCTTAAAGATTAGCCGAGATATGATCCAACTTCCTGTTTGGTTGCTTTGTTGCCAATTTTGATTGGCTGTACTGGACAAACGGTTTTGAAAATCAAATATCCTTTGATAACTTCTGTGAGGGTTGGTCTGATGATGATGTGTGCCAATTCTGGGGAAGATTTGACAAAAATTGAGGGAGGAGAAGCAAAAAAACGTTTTTTCACAAAATTCAAAATGGCAGAAAATCTATATAACCGGAAATTGACGCCATGGTGTGCATTGCACTCGGCTTGATCCAGGGAATCCAATGGTACCTCATTTTTGAAAATAGGTCATACGGTTCAAAAGTTACGTGTGTAAACACAACTCCAACTTTGACCCAGTTGGTGGCGCTAGAGTGCTCATAGTATGGAAGACATGAAACTTTGTGAATATAAAGACCAGGGGACTGTCCCCAATGAGTGTGCCAAATTTCACAACTTTCGACCATAGCGCTTATGGGGGCTGCCATAGACACAGAAGAAGTGTAATAATAATAATAATAAGAAAAGGTAGAATCACTTATGTGGCCGCCGCTAAGAAAAGGTAGAATAATAAATAATACTAACAATTACAATAGGTGCCTCGCAGCTTCGCTGCTTGGCCCCTAATAAATATAGCTGCAAGCAGCAATGGAGGGGCCAAGCAGTCCAGAGCAAGACATGGCCTCCATAGCACTTGCGCAACAATTAAGTTACAACAACCTGTTGCACTCATGCAACACACCAAGTTTGGTTGAAATATCTGTTTGCGTTCCAAAGTAGTGAGTGTTCAAAGTGTTTTTTTTCTGGTATAACACCACAGGCCTCCTCTGCTCCTCGTGGGAACGATGGAACCCAAGTTTGGTGACAATCGCACAAATGGTTGCTGAGTTACGCTCTCACGTGTCTTTCGCGGCTTCGCCGCCGCCTTTGATCGTCTCTACCGAACAAACGGTTTTGAAAATGGAAAATCCATCTGACACCTTTGTGAAGCTTGGTCTGCAGATCATCTCTGCCAAATTTAGTAAACATATGACACAATTTGGGGCGTGTAAAAGGCTTTTACACTTTTCCATTAAATCCAAAATGGCGGCCGCGTCAATTCGGTTGTTATGAAATATTATCGATGGTCAAGTTTGATATCTCACAAGACATCAACCGACAAAGAAATTACTTTATTAAGGTAAACACTTCAACAGTTATTAATCAAAACACGTTTATGCTTCCGGCCACGCCCCCTTTTAGTCACATGACACCATTTTTGGAGGACATACTCAGAATAAGGTTCCGAGTAGGCATATCAAATTTGGTGTCACTGCCTCAAAGAACTGCTGAGATAAGACTTCATTTCCTGTTTGGTGTCTATTCTGCTGATTTTGATTGGCTCTCAGGGACAAACGGTTGTGGGGATCAAAATGCTCTACCATAACTTTTGTGCGGCTTGGTCTGAAGAGCATATCTGGTAATTTTGAAGAAGATTTGACCAAAATTGTAGGAGGAGTAGGCTTTCAGAGGTTTTTGATAAAACCGGAAATAGCGGAAAATATATATAACCGGAAATTGACGCCATGGTGTGCATTGCACTCGGCTTGATCCAGGGAATCCAATGGTACCTCATTTTTGAAAATAGGACATACGGTTCAAAAGTTGCGTGTGTAAACACAACTCCAACTTTGACCCATTGGTGGCGCTAGAGTGCCATAGTATGGGACATGAAACTTTGTGAATTGGACCAGGGGACTGTCCCCAATGAGTGTGCCAAATTTCACAACTTTCGACCAAGCGCTTATGGGGGCTGCCATAGACACCCAGTCCTAAGAAGAATAATAATAATATATAGCTGCAAGCAGCAATGGAGGGGCCAAGCAGTCCAGAGCAGGACATGGCCTCCATAGCACTTGCGCAACAGTTAAGTTACAACAACCTGTTGCACTCATGCAACACACCAAGTTTGGTTGAAATATCTGTTTGCGTTCCAAAGTAGTGAGTGTTCAAAGTGTTTTTTTTTCTGGTATAACACCACAGGCCTCCTCTGCTCCTCGTGGGAACGATGGAACCCAAGTTTGGTGACAATCGCACAAATGGTTGCTGAGTTACGCTCTCACGTGTCTTTCGCGGCTTCGCCGCCGCCTTTGATCGTCTCTACCGAACAAACGGTTTTGAAAATGGAAAATCCATCTGACACCCTTGTGAAGCTTGGTCTGCAGATCATCTCTGCCAAATTTAGTAAACATTGGACAACATTTGGGGCGTGTAAAAGGCTTTTACACTTTTCCATAAAATCCAAAATGGCGGCCGCGTCAATTCGGTTGTTATGAAATATTATCGATGGTCAAGTTTGATATCTCACAAGACATCAACCGACAAAGAAATTACTTTATTAAGGTAAACACTTCAACAGTTATTAATCAAAACACGTTTATGCTTCCGGCCACGCCCCCTTTTAGTCACATGACACCATTTTTGGAGGACATACTCAGAATAAGGTTCCGAGTAGGCATATCAAATTTGGTGTCACTGCCTCAAAGAACTGCTGAGATAAGACTTCATTTCCTGTTTGGTGTCTATTCTGCTGATTTTGATTGGCTCTCAGGGACAAACGGTTGTGGGGATCAAAATGCTCTACCATAACTTTTGTGCGGCTTGGTCTGAAGAGCATATCTGGTAATTTTGAAGAAGATTTGACCAAAATTGTAGGAGGAGTAGGCTTTCAGAGGTTTTTGATAAAACCGGAAATAGCGGAAAATATATATAACCGGAAATTGACGCCATGGTGTGCATTGCACTCGGCTTGATCCAGGGAATCCAATGGTACCTCATTTTTGAAAATAGGACATACGGTTCAAAAGTTGCGTGTGTAAACACAACTCCAACTTTGACCCATTGGTGGCGCTAGAGTGCCATAGTATGGGACATGAAACTTTGTGAATTGGACCAGGGGACTGTCCCCAATGAGTGTGCCAAATTTCACAACTTTCGACCAAGCGCTTATGGGGGCTGCCATAGACACCCAGTCCTAAGAAGAATAATAATAATAATACTAACAATTACAATAGGTGCCTCGCAGCTTCGCTGCTTGGCCCCTAATAAATATAGCTGCAAGCAGCAATGGAGGGGCCAAGCAGTCCAGAGCAAGACATGGCCTCCATAGCACTTGCGCAACAATTAAGTTACAACAACCTGTTGCACTCATGCAACACACCAAGTTTGGTTGAAATATCTGTTTGCGTTCCAAAGTAGTGAGTGTTCAAAGTGTTTTTTTTTCTGGTATAACACCACAGGCCTCCTCTGCTCCTCGTGGGAACGATGGAACCCAAGTTTGGTGACAATCGCACAAATGGTTGCTGAGTTACGCTCTCACGTGTCTTTCGCGGCTTCGCCGCCGCCTTTGATCGTCTCTACCGAACAAACGGTTTTGAAAATGGAAAATCCATCTGACACCTTTGTGAAGCTTGGTCTGCAGATCATCTCTGCCAAATTTAGTAAACATATGACACAATTTGGGGCGTGTAAAAGGCTTTTACACTTTTCCATTAAATCCAAAATGGCGGCCGCGTCAATTCGGTTGTTATGAAATATTATCGATGGTCAAGTTTGATATCTCACAAGACATCAACCGACAAAGAAATTACTTTATTAAGGTAAACACTTCAACAGTTATTAATCAAAACACGTTTATGCTTCCGGCCACGCCCCCTTTTAGTCACATGACACCATTTTTGGAGGACATACTCAGAATAAGGTTCCGAGTAGGCATATCAAATTTGGTGTCACTGCCTCAAAGAACTGCTGAGATAAGACTTCATTTCCTGTTTGGTGTCTATTCTGCTGATTTTGATTGGCTCTCAGGGACAAACGGTTGTGGGGATCAAAATGCTCTACCATAACTTTTGTGCGGCTTGGTCTGAAGAGCATATCTGGTAATTTTGAAGAAGATTTGACCAAAATTGTAGGAGGAGTAGGCTTTCAGAGGTTTTTGATAAAACCGGAAATAGCGGAAAATATATATAACCGGAAATTGACGCCATGGTGTGCATTGCACTCGGCTTGATCCAGGGAATCCAATGGTACCTCATTTTTGAAAATAGGACATACGGTTCAAAAGTTGCGTGTGTAAACACAACTCCAACTTTGACCCATTGGTGGCGCTAGAGTGCCATAGTATGGGACATGAAACTTTGTGAATTGGACCAGGGGACTGTCCCCAATGAGTGTGCCAAATTTCACAACTTTCGACCAAGCGCTTATGGGGGCTGCCATAGACACCCAGTCCTAAGAAGAATAATAATAATAATACTAACAATTACAATAGGTGCCTCGCAGCTTCGCTGCTTGGCCCCTAATAAATATAGCTGCAAGCAGCAATGGAGGGGCCAAGCAGTCCAGAGCAAGACATGGCCTCCATAGCACTTGCGCAACAATTAAGTTACAACAACCTGTTGCACTCATGCAACACACCAAGTTTGGTTGAAATATCTGTTTGCGTTCCAAAGTAGTGAGTGTTCAAAGTGTTTTTTTTTCTGGTATAACACCACAGGCCTCCTCTGCTCCTCGTGGGAACGATGGAACCCAAGTTTGGTGACAATCGCACAAATGGTTGCTGAGTTACGCTCTCACGTGCCTTTCGCGGCTTCGCCGCCGCCTTTGATCGTCTCTACCGAACAAACGGTTTTGAAAATGGAAAATCCATCTGACACCTTTGTGAAGCTTGGTCTGCAGATCATCTCTGCCAAATTTAGTAAACATATGACACAATTTGGGGCGTGTAAAAGGCTTTTACACTTTTCCATTAAATCCAAAATGGCGGCCGCGTCAATTCGGTTGTTATGAAATATTATCGATGGTCAAGTTTGATATCTCACAAGACATCAACCGACAAAGAAATTACTTTATTAAGGTAAACACTTCAACAGTTATTAATCAAAACACGTTTATGCTTCCGGCCACGCCCCCTTTTAGTCACATGACACCATTTTTGGAGGACATACTCAGAATAAGGTTCCGAGTAGGCATATCAAATTTGGTGTCACTGCCTCAAAGAACTGCTGAGATAAGACTTCATTTCCTGTTTGGTGTCTATTCTGCTGATTTTGATTGGCTCTCAGGGACAAACGGTTGTGGGGATCAAAATGCTCTACCATAACTTTTGTGCGGCTTGGTCTGAAGAGCATATCTGGTAATTTTGAAGAAGATTTGACCAAAATTGTAGGAGGAGTAGGCTTTCAGAGGTTTTTGATAAAACCGGAAATAGCGGAAAATATATATAACCGGAAATTGACGCCATGGTGTGCATTGCACTCGGCTTGATCCAGGGAATCCAATGGTACCTCATTTTTGAAAATAGGACATACGGTTCAAAAGTTGCGTGTGTAAACACAACTCCAACTTTGACCCATTGGTGGCGCTAGAGTGCCATAGTATGGGACATGAAACTTTGTGAATTGGACCAGGGGACTGTCCCCAATGAGTGTGCCAAATTTCACAACTTTCGACCAAGCGCTTATGGGGGCTGCCATAGACACCCAGTCCTAAGAAGAATAATAATAATATATACAATAGGTGCTGCAGCTTCGCTGCTTGGCCCCTAGCTGCAGCAGCATGGAGGGGCCAAGCAGTCCAGAGCAAGACATGGCCTCCATAGCACTTGCGCAACAATTAAGTTACAACAACCTGTTGCACTCATGCAACACACCAAGTTTGGTTGAAATATCTGTTTGCGTTCCAAAGTAGTGAGTGTTCAAAGTGTTTTTTTTTCTGGTATAACACCACAGGCCTCCTCTGCTCCTCGTGGGAACGATGGAACCCAAGTTTGGTGACAATCGCACAAATGGTTGCTGAGTTACGCTCTCACGTGTCTTTCGCGGCTTCGCCGCCGCCTTTGATCGTCTCTACCGAACAAACGGTTTTGAAAATGGAAAATCCATCTGACACCTTTGTGAAGCTTGGTCTGCAGATCATCTCTGCCAAATTTAGTAAACATATGACACAATTTGGGGCGTGTAAAAGGCTTTTACACTTTTCCATTAAATCCAAAATGGCGGCCGCGTCAATTCGGTTGTTATGAAATATTATCGATGGTCAAGTTTGATATCTCACAAGACATCAACCGACAAAGAAATTACTTTATTAAGGTAAACACTTCAACAGTTATTAATCAAAACACGTTTATGCTTCCGGCCACGCCCCCTTTTAGTCACATGACACCATTTTTGGAGGACATACTCAGAATAAGGTTCCGAGTAGGCATATCAAATTTGGTGTCACTGCCTCAAAGAACTGCTGAGATAAGACTTCATTTCCTGTTTGGTGTCTATTCTGCTGATTTTGATTGGCTCTCAGGGACAAACGGTTGTGGGGATCAAAATGCTCTACCATAACTTTTGTGCGGCTTGGTCTGAAGAGCATATCTGGTAATTTTGAAGAAGATTTGACCAAAATTGTAGGAGGAGTAGGCTTTCAGAGGTTTTTGATAAAACCGGAAATAGCGGAAAATATATATAACCGGAAATTGACGCCATGGTGTGCATTGCACTCGGCTTGATCCAGGGAATCCAATGGTACCTCATTTTTGAAAATAGGACATACGGTTCAAAAGTTGCGTGTGTAAACACAACTCCAACTTTGACCCATTGGTGGCGCTAGAGTGCCATAGTATGGGACATGAAACTTTGTGAATTGGACCAGGGGACTGTCCCCAATGAGTGTGCCAAATTTCACAACTTTCGACCAAGCGCTTATGGGGGCTGCCATAGACACCCAGTCCTAAGAAGAATAATAATAATAATACTAACAATTACAATAGGTGCCTCGCAGCTTCGCTGCTTGGCCCCTAATAAATATAGCTGCAAGCAGCAATGGAGGGGCCAAGCAGTCCAGAGCAAGACATGGCCTCCATAGCACTTGCGCAACAATTAAGTTACAACAACCTGTTGCACTCATGCAACACACCAAGTTTGGTTGAAATATCTGTTTGCGTTCCAAAGTAGTGAGTGTTCAAAGTGTTTTTTTTTCTGGTATAACACCACAGGCCTCCTCTGCTCCTCGTGGGAACGATGGAACCCAAGTTTGGTGACAATCGCACAAATGGTTGCTGAGTTACGCTCTCACGTGCCTTTCGCGGCTTCGCCGCCGCCTTTGATCGTCTCTACCGAACAAACGGTTTTGAAAATGGAAAATCCATCTGACACCTTTGTGAAGCTTGGTCTGCAGATCATCTCTGCCAAATTTAGTAAACATATGACACAATTTGGGGCGTGTAAAAGGCTTTTACACTTTTCCATTAAATCCAAAATGGCGGCCGCGTCAATTCGGTTGTTATGAAATATTATCGATGGTCAAGTTTGATATCTCACAAGACATCAACCGACAAAGAAATTACTTTATTAAGGTAAACACTTCAACAGTTATTAATCAAAACACGTTTATGCTTCCGGCCACGCCCCCTTTTAGTCACATGACACCATTTTTGGAGGACATACTCAGAATAAGGTTCCGAGTAGGCATATCAAATTTGGTGTCACTGCCTCAAAGAACTGCTGAGATAAGACTTCATTTCCTGTTTGGTGTCTATTCTGCTGATTTTGATTGGCTCTCAGGGACAAACGGTTGTGGGGATCAAAATGCTCTACCATAACTTTTGTGCGGCTTGGTCTGAAGAGCATATCTGGTAATTTTGAAGAAGATTTGACCAAAATTGTAGGAGGAGTAGGCTTTCAGAGGTTTTTGATAAAACCGGAAATAGCGGAAAATATATATAACCGGAAATTGACGCCATGGTGTGCATTGCACTCGGCTTGATCCAGGGAATCCAATGGTACCTCATTTTTGAAAATAGGACATACGGTTCAAAAGTTGCGTGTGTAAACACAACTCCAACTTTGACCCATTGGTGGCGCTAGAGTGCCATAGTATGGGACATGAAACTTTGTGAATTGGACCAGGGGACTGTCCCCAATGAGTGTGCCAAATTTCACAACTTTCGACCAAGCGCTTATGGGGGCTGCCATAGACACCCAGTCCTAAGAAGAATAATAATAATAATACTAACAATTACAATAGGTGCCTCGCAGCTTCGCTGCTTGGCCCCTAATAAATATAGCTGCAAGCAGCAATGGAGGGGCCAAGCAGTCCAGAGCAAGACATGGCCTCCATAGCACTTGCGCAACAATTAAGTTACAACAACCTGTTGCACTCATGCAACACACCAAGTTTGGTTGAAATATCTGTTTGCGTTCCAAAGTAGTGAGTGTTCAAAGTGTTTTTTTTTCTGGTATAACACCACAGGCCTCCTCTGCTCCTCGTGGGAACGATGGAACCCAAGTTTGGTGACAATCGCACAAATGGTTGCTGAGTTACGCTCTCACGTGTCTTTCGCGGCTTCGCCGCCGCCTTTGATCGTCTCTACCGAACAAACGGTTTTGAAAATGGAAAATCCATCTGACACCTTTGTGAAGCTTGGTCTGCAGATCATCTCTGCCAAATTTAGTAAACATATGACACAATTTGGGGCGTGTAAAAGGCTTTTACACTTTTCCATTAAATCCAAAATGGCGGCCGCGTCAATTCGGTTGTTATGAAATATTATCGATGGTCAAGTTTGATATCTCACAAGACATCAACCGACAAAGAAATTACTTTATTAAGGTAAACACTTCAACAGTTATTAATCAAAACACGTTTATGCTTCCGGCCACGCCCCCTTTTAGTCACATGACACCATTTTTGGAGGACATACTCAGAATAAGGTTCCGAGTAGGCATATCAAATTTGGTGTCACTGCCTCAAAGAACTGCTGAGATAAGACTTCATTTCCTGTTTGGTGTCTATTCTGCTGATTTTGATTGGCTCTCAGGGACAAACGGTTGTGGGGATCAAAATGCTCTACCATAACTTTTGTGCGGCTTGGTCTGAAGAGCATATCTGGTAATTTTGAAGAAGATTTGACCAAAATTGTAGGAGGAGTAGGCTTTCAGAGGTTTTTGATAAAACCGGAAATAGCGGAAAATATATATAACCGGAAATTGACGCCATGGTGTGCATTGCACTCGGCTTGATCCAGGGAATCCAATGGTACCTCATTTTTGAAAATAGGACATACGGTTCAAAAGTTGCGTGTGTAAACACAACTCCAACTTTGACCCATTGGTGGCGCTAGAGTGCCATAGTATGGGACATGAAACTTTGTGAATTGGACCAGGGGACTGTCCCCAATGAGTGTGCCAAATTTCACAACTTTCGACCAAGCGCTTATGGGGGCTGCCATAGACACCCAGTCCTAAGAAGAATAATAATAATAATATAGCTGCAAGCAGCAATGGAGGGGCCAAGCAGTCCAGAGCAGGACATGGCCTCCATAGCACTTGCGCAACAGTTAAGTCACAACACCCTGTTGCACTCAAGCAACACGCCAAGTTTGGTTGAAATATCTGTTTGCGTTCCAAAGTAGTGAGTGTTCAAAGTGTTTTTTTTTCTGGTATAACACCACAGGCCTCCTCTGCTCCTCGTGGGAACGATGGAACCCAGGTTTGGTGACAATCGCACAAATGGTTGCTGAGTTACGCTCTCACGTGTCTTTCGCGGCTTCGCCGGCGCCTTTGATCGTCTCTACCGAACAAATGGTTTTGAAAATGGAAAATCCATCTGACACCCTTGTGAAGCTTGGTCTGAAGATCATCTGTGCCAAATTTAGTAAACATTGGACAACATTTGGGGCGTGTAAAAGGCTTTTACACTTTTCCATTAAATCCAAAATGGCGGCCGCGTCAATTCGGTTGTTATGAAATATTATCGATGGTCAAGTTTGATATCTCACAAGACATCAACCGACAAAGAAATTACTTTATTAAGGTAAACACTTCAACAGTTATTAATCAAAACACGTTTATGCTTCCGGCCACGCCCCCTTTTAGTCACATGACACCATTTTTGGAGGACATACTCAGAATAAGGTTCCGAGTAGGCATATCAAATTTGGTGTCACTGCCTCAAAGAACTGCTGAGATAAGACTTCATTTCCTGTTTGGTGTCTATTCTGCTGATTTTGATTGGCTCTCAGGGACAAACGGTTGTGGGGATCAAAATGCTCTACCATAACTTTTGTGCGGCTTGGTCTGAAGAGCATATCTGGTAATTTTGAAGAAGATTTGACCAAAATTGTAGGAGGAGTAGGCTTTCAGAGGTTTTTGATAAAACCGGAAATAGCGGAAAATATATATAACCGGAAATTGACGCCATGGTGTGCATTGCACTCGGCTTGATCCAGGGAATCCAATGGTACCTCATTTTTGAAAATAGGACATACGGTTCAAAAGTTGCGTGTGTAAACACAACTCCAACTTTGACCCATTGGTGGCGCTAGAGTGCCATAGTATGGGACATGAAACTTTGTGAATTGGACCAGGGGACTGTCCCCAATGAGTGTGCCAAATTTCACAACTTTCGACCAAGCGCTTATGGGGGCTGCCATAGACACCCAGTCCTAAGAAGAATAATAATAATAATACTAACAATTACAATAGGTGCCTCGCAGCTTCGCTGCTTGGCCCCTAATAAATATAGCTGCAAGCAGCAATGGAGGGGCCAAGCAGTCCAGAGCAAGACATGGCCTCCATAGCACTTGCGCAACAATTAAGTTACAACAACCTGTTGCACTCATGCAACACACCAAGTTTGGTTGAAATATCTGTTTGCGTTCCAAAGTAGTGAGTGTTCAAAGTGTTTTTTTTTCTGGTATAACACCACAGGCCTCCTCTGCTCCTCGTGGGAACGATGGAACCCAAGTTTGGTGACAATCGCACAAATGGTTGCTGAGTTACGCTCTCACGTGCCTTTCGCGGCTTCGCCGCCGCCTTTGATCGTCTCTACCGAACAAACGGTTTTGAAAATGGAAAATCCATCTGACACCTTTGTGAAGCTTGGTCTGCAGATCATCTCTGCCAAATTTAGTAAACATATGACACAATTTGGGGCGTGTAAAAGGCTTTTACACTTTTCCATTAAATCCAAAATGGCGGCCGCGTCAATTCGGTTGTTATGAAATATTATCGATGGTCAAGTTTGATATCTCACAAGACATCAACCGACAAAGAAATTACTTTATTAAGGTAAACACTTCAACAGTTATTAATCAAAACACGTTTATGCTTCCGGCCACGCCCCCTTTTAGTCACATGACACCATTTTTGGAGGACATACTCAGAATAAGGTTCCGAGTAGGCATATCAAATTTGGTGTCACTGCCTCAAAGAACTGCTGAGATAAGACTTCATTTCCTGTTTGGTGTCTATTCTGCTGATTTTGATTGGCTCTCAGGGACAAACGGTTGTGGGGATCAAAATGCTCTACCATAACTTTTGTGCGGCTTGGTCTGAAGAGCATATCTGGTAATTTTGAAGAAGATTTGACCAAAATTGTAGGAGGAGTAGGCTTTCAGAGGTTTTTGATAAAACCGGAAATAGCGGAAAATATATATAACCGGAAATTGACGCCATGGTGTGCATTGCACTCGGCTTGATCCAGGGAATCCAATGGTACCTCATTTTTGAAAATAGGACATACGGTTCAAAAGTTGCGTGTGTAAACACAACTCCAACTTTGACCCATTGGTGGCGCTAGAGTGCCATAGTATGGGACATGAAACTTTGTGAATTGGACCAGGGGACTGTCCCCAATGAGTGTGCCAAATTTCACAACTTTCGACCAAGCGCTTATGGGGGCTGCCATAGACACCCAGTCCTAAGAAGAATAATAATAAATATAGCTGCAAGCAGCAATGGAGGGGCCAAGCAGTCCAGAGCAGGACATGGCCTCCATAGCACTTGCGCAACAGTTAAGTCACAACACCCTGTTGCACTCAAGCAACACGCCAAGTTTGGTTGAAATATCTGTTTGCGTTCCAAAGTAGTGAGTGTTCAAAGTGTTTTTTTTTCTGGTATAACACCACAGGCCTCCTCTGCTCCTCGTGGGAACGATGGAACCCAGGTTTGGTGACAATCGCACAAATGGTTGCTGAGTTACGCTCTCACGTGTCTTTCGCGGCTTCGCCGGCGCCTTTGATCGTCTCTACCGAACAAATGGTTTTGAAAATGGAAAATCCATCTGACACCCTTGTGAAGCTTGGTCTGAAGATCATCTGTGCCAAATTTAGTAAACATTGGACAACATTTGGGGCGTGTAAAAGGTTTTTACACTTTTCCATTAAATCCAAAATGGCGGCCGCGTCAATTCGGTTGTTATGAAATATTATCGATGGTCAAGTTTGATATCTCACAAGACATCAACCGACAAAGAAATTACTTTATTAAGGTAAACACTTCAACAGTTATTAATCAAAACACGTTTATGCTTCCGGCCACGCCCCCTTTTAGTCACATGACACCATTTTTGGAGGACATACTCAGAATAAGGTTCCGAGTAGGCATATCAAATTTGGTGTCACTGCCTCAAAGAACTGCTGAGATAAGACTTCATTTCCTGTTTGGTGTCTATTCTGCTGATTTTGATTGGCTCTCAGGGACAAACGGTTGTGGGGATCAAAATGCTCTACCATAACTTTTGTGCGGCTTGGTCTGAAGAGCATATCTGGTAATTTTGAAGAAGATTTGACCAAAATTGTAGGAGGAGTAGGCTTTCAGAGGTTTTTGATAAAACCGGAAATAGCGGAAAATATATATAACCGGAAATTGACGCCATGGTGTGCATTGCACTCGGCTTGATCCAGGGAATCCAATGGTACCTCATTTTTGAAAATAGGACATACGGTTCAAAAGTTGCGTGTGTAAACACAACTCCAACTTTGACCCATTGGTGGCGCTAGAGTGCCATAGTATGGGACATGAAACTTTGTGAATTGGACCAGGGGACTGTCCCCAATGAGTGTGCCAAATTTCACAACTTTCGACCAAGCGCTTATGGGGGCTGCCATAGACACCCAGTCCTAAGAAGAATAATAATAATAATACTAACAATTACAATAGGTGCCTCGCAGCTTCGCTGCTTGGCCCCTAATAAATATAGCTGCAAGCAGCAATGGAGGGGCCAAGCAGTCCAGAGCAAGACATGGCCTCCATAGCACTTGCGCAACAATTAAGTTACAACAACCTGTTGCACTCATGCAACACACCAAGTTTGGTTGAAATATCTGTTTGCGTTCCAAAGTAGTGAGTGTTCAAAGTGTTTTTTTTTCTGGTATAACACCACAGGCCTCCTCTGCTCCTCGTGGGAACGATGGAACCCAAGTTTGGTGACAATCGCACAAATGGTTGCTGAGTTACGCTCTCACGTGCCTTTCGCGGCTTCGCCGCCGCCTTTGATCGTCTCTACCGAACAAACGGTTTTGAAAATGGAAAATCCATCTGACACCTTTGTGAAGCTTGGTCTGCAGATCATCTCTGCCAAATTTAGTAAACATATGACACAATTTGGGGCGTGTAAAAGGCTTTTACACTTTTCCATTAAATCCAAAATGGCGGCCGCGTCAATTCGGTTGTTATGAAATATTATCGATGGTCAAGTTTGATATCTCACAAGACATCAACCGACAAAGAAATTACTTTATTAAGGTAAACACTTCAACAGTTATTAATCAAAACACGTTTATGCTTCCGGCCACGCCCCCTTTTAGTCACATGACACCATTTTTGGAGGACATACTCAGAATAAGGTTCCGAGTAGGCATATCAAATTTGGTGTCACTGCCTCAAAGAACTGCTGAGATAAGACTTCATTTCCTGTTTGGTGTCTATTCTGCTGATTTTGATTGGCTCTCAGGGACAAACGGTTGTGGGGATCAAAATGCTCTACCATAACTTTTGTGCGGCTTGGTCTGAAGAGCATATCTGGTAATTTTGAAGAAGATTTGACCAAAATTGTAGGAGGAGTAGGCTTTCAGAGGTTTTTGATAAAACCGGAAATAGCGGAAAATATATATAACCGGAAATTGACGCCATGGTGTGCATTGCACTCGGCTTGATCCAGGGAATCCAATGGTACCTCATTTTTGAAAATAGGACATACGGTTCAAAAGTTGCGTGTGTAAACACAACTCCAACTTTGACCCATTGGTGGCGCTAGAGTGCCATAGTATGGGACATGAAACTTTGTGAATTGGACCAGGGGACTGTCCCCAATGAGTGTGCCAAATTTCACAACTTTCGACCAAGCGCTTATGGGGGCTGCCATAGACACCCAGTCCTAAGAAGAATAATAATAATAATACTAACAATTACAATAGGTGCCTCGCAGCTTCGCTGCTTGGCCCCTAATAAATATAGCTGCAAGCAGCAATGGAGGGGCCAAGCAGTCCAGAGCAAGACATGGCCTCCATAGCACTTGCGCAACAATTAAGTTACAACAACCTGTTGCACTCATGCAACACACCAAGTTTGGTTGAAATATCTGTTTGCGTTCCAAAGTAGTGAGTGTTCAAAGTGTTTTTTTTTCTGGTATAACACCACAGGCCTCCTCTGCTCCTCGTGGGAACGATGGAACCCAAGTTTGGTGACAATCGCACAAATGGTTGCTGAGTTACGCTCTCACGTGCCTTTCGCGGCTTCGCCGCCGCCTTTGATCGTCTCTACCGAACAAACGGTTTTGAAAATGGAAAATCCATCTGACACCTTTGTGAAGCTTGGTCTGCAGATCATCTCTGCCAAATTTAGTAAACATATGACACAATTTGGGGCGTGTAAAAGGCTTTTACACTTTTCCATTAAATCCAAAATGGCGGCCGCGTCAATTCGGTTGTTATGAAATATTATCGATGGTCAAGTTTGATATCTCACAAGACATCAACCGACAAAGAAATTACTTTATTAAGGTAAACACTTCAACAGTTATTAATCAAAACACGTTTATGCTTCCGGCCACGCCCCCTTTTAGTCACATGACACCATTTTTGGAGGACATACTCAGAATAAGGTTCCGAGTAGGCATATCAAATTTGGTGTCACTGCCTCAAAGAACTGCTGAGATAAGACTTCATTTCCTGTTTGGTGTCTATTCTGCTGATTTTGATTGGCTCTCAGGGACAAACGGTTGTGGGGATCAAAATGCTCTACCATAACTTTTGTGCGGCTTGGTCTGAAGAGCATATCTGGTAATTTTGAAGAAGATTTGACCAAAATTGTAGGAGGAGTAGGCTTTCAGAGGTTTTTGATAAAACCGGAAATAGCGGAAAATATATATAACCGGAAATTGACGCCATGGTGTGCATTGCACTCGGCTTGATCCAGGGAATCCAATGGTACCTCATTTTTGAAAATAGGACATACGGTTCAAAAGTTGCGTGTGTAAACACAACTCCAACTTTGACCCATTGGTGGCGCTAGAGTGCCATAGTATGGGACATGAAACTTTGTGAATTGGACCAGGGGACTGTCCCCAATGAGTGTGCCAAATTTCACAACTTTCGACCAAGCGCTTATGGGGGCTGCCATAGACACCCAGTCCTAAGAAGAATAATAATAATAATACTAACAATTACAATAGGTGCCTCGCAGCTTCGCTGCTTGGCCCCTAATAAATATAGCTGCAAGCAGCAATGGAGGGGCCAAGCAGTCCAGAGCAAGACATGGCCTCCATAGCACTTGCGCAACAATTAAGTTACAACAACCTGTTGCACTCATGCAACACACCAAGTTTGGTTGAAATATCTGTTTGCGTTCCAAAGTAGTGAGTGTTCAAAGTGTTTTTTTTTCTGGTATAACACCACAGGCCTCCTCTGCTCCTCGTGGGAACGATGGAACCCAAGTTTGGTGACAATCGCACAAATGGTTGCTGAGTTACGCTCTCACGTGCCTTTCGCGGCTTCGCCGCCGCCTTTGATCGTCTCTACCGAACAAACGGTTTTGAAAATGGAAAATCCATCTGACACCTTTGTGAAGCTTGGTCTGCAGATCATCTCTGCCAAATTTAGTAAACATATGACACAATTTGGGGCGTGTAAAAGGCTTTTACACTTTTCCATTAAATCCAAAATGGCGGCCGCGTCAATTCGGTTGTTATGAAATATTATCGATGGTCAAGTTTGATATCTCACAAGACATCAACCGACAAAGAAATTACTTTATTAAGGTAAACACTTCAACAGTTATTAATCAAAACACGTTTATGCTTCCGGCCACGCCCCCTTTTAGTCACATGACACCATTTTTGGAGGACATACTCAGAATAAGGTTCCGAGTAGGCATATCAAATTTGGTGTCACTGCCTCAAAGAACTGCTGAGATAAGACTTCATTTCCTGTTTGGTGTCTATTCTGCTGATTTTGATTGGCTCTCAGGGACAAACGGTTGTGGGGATCAAAATGCTCTACCATAACTTTTGTGCGGCTTGGTCTGAAGAGCATATCTGGTAATTTTGAAGAAGATTTGACCAAAATTGTAGGAGGAGTAGGCTTTCAGAGGTTTTTGATAAAACCGGAAATAGCGGAAAATATATATAACCGGAAATTGACGCCATGGTGTGCATTGCACTCGGCTTGATCCAGGGAATCCAATGGTACCTCATTTTTGAAAATAGGACATACGGTTCAAAAGTTGCGTGTGTAAACACAACTCCAACTTTGACCCATTGGTGGCGCTAGAGTGCCATAGTATGGGACATGAAACTTTGTGAATTGGACCAGGGGACTGTCCCCAATGAGTGTGCCAAATTTCACAACTTTCGACCAAGCGCTTATGGGGGCTGCCATAGACACCCAGTCCTAAGAAGAATAATAATAATAATACTAACAATTACAATAGGTGCCTCGCAGCTTCGCTGCTTGGCCCCTAATAAATATAGCTGCAAGCAGCAATGGAGGGGCCAAGCAGTCCAGAGCAAGACATGGCCTCCATAGCACTTGCGCAACAATTAAGTTACAACAACCTGTTGCACTCATGCAACACACCAAGTTTGGTTGAAATATCTGTTTGCGTTCCAAAGTAGTGAGTGTTCAAAGTGTTTTTTTTTCTGGTATAACACCACAGGCCTCCTCTGCTCCTCGTGGGAACGATGGAACCCAAGTTTGGTGACAATCGCACAAATGGTTGCTGAGTTACGCTCTCACGTGCCTTTCGCGGCTTCGCCGCCGCCTTTGATCGTCTCTACCGAACAAACGGTTTTGAAAATGGAAAATCCATCTGACACCTTTGTGAAGCTTGGTCTGCAGATCATCTCTGCCAAATTTAGTAAACATATGACACAATTTGGGGCGTGTAAAAGGCTTTTACACTTTTCCATTAAATCCAAAATGGCGGCCGCGTCAATTCGGTTGTTATGAAATATTATCGATGGTCAAGTTTGATATCTCACAAGACATCAACCGACAAAGAAATTACTTTATTAAGGTAAACACTTCAACAGTTATTAATCAAAACACGTTTATGCTTCCGGCCACGCCCCCTTTTAGTCACATGACACCATTTTTGGAGGACATACTCAGAATAAGGTTCCGAGTAGGCATATCAAATTTGGTGTCACTGCCTCAAAGAACTGCTGAGATAAGACTTCATTTCCTGTTTGGTGTCTATTCTGCTGATTTTGATTGGCTCTCAGGGACAAACGGTTGTGGGGATCAAAATGCTCTACCATAACTTTTGTGCGGCTTGGTCTGAAGAGCATATCTGGTAATTTTGAAGAAGATTTGACCAAAATTGTAGGAGGAGTAGGCTTTCAGAGGTTTTTGATAAAACCGGAAATAGCGGAAAATATATATAACCGGAAATTGACGCCATGGTGTGCATTGCACTCGGCTTGATCCAGGGAATCCAATGGTACCTCATTTTTGAAAATAGGACATACGGTTCAAAAGTTGCGTGTGTAAACACAACTCCAACTTTGACCCATTGGTGGCGCTAGAGTGCCATAGTATGGGACATGAAACTTTGTGAATTGGACCAGGGGACTGTCCCCAATGAGTGTGCCAAATTTCACAACTTTCGACCAAGCGCTTATGGGGGCTGCCATAGACACCCAGTCCTAAGAAGAATAATAATAAATATAGCTGCAAGCAGCAATGGAGGGGCCAAGCAGTCCAGAGCAGGACATGGCCTCCATAGCACTTGCGCAACAGTTAAGTCACAACACCCTGTTGCACTCAAGCAACACGCCAAGTTTGGTTGAAATATCTGTTTGCGTTCCAAAGTAGTGAGTGTTCAAAGTGTTTTTTTCTGGTATAACACCGCAGGCCTCCTCTGCTCCACGTGGGAACGATGGAACCCAGGTTTGGTGACAATCGCACAAATGGTTGCTGAGTTACGCTCTCACGTGTCTTTTGCGGCTTCGCCGGCGCCTTTGATCGTCTCTACCGAACAAATGGTTTTGAAAATGGAAAATCCATCTGACACCCTTGTGAAGCTTGGTCTGAAGATCATCTGTGCCAAATTTAGTAAACATTGGACAACATTTGGGGCGTGTAAAAGGTTTTTACACTTTTCCATAAAATCCAAAATGGCGGCCGCGTCAATTCGGTTGTTATGAAACATTATCGATGGTCAAGCTTGATATCTCACAGGACATCAACAGACAAATAAATTACTTTATTAAGGTAAACACTTCAACAGTTATTAGCCAAAACACGTTTATGCTTCCGGCCACGCCCCCTTTTAGTCACATGACACAATCTTCGGAGGACATACTCAGAATAAGATTCCGAGTAGGCATATCAAATTTGGTGTCACTGCCTCAAACAACTGGTGAGATATGACTTCACTTCCTGTTTGGTGTCTATTCTGCTGATTTTGATTGGCTCTCACGGACAAACGGTTGTGGGGATCAAAATGCTCTACCCTAACTTTTGTGCGGCTTGGTCTGAAGAGCATATCTGGTAATTTTGAAGAAGATTTGACAAAAATTGTAGGAGGAGTAGGCTTTCAGAGGTTTTTGATAAAACCGGAAATAGCGGAAAATCTGTATAACCGGAAATTGACGCCATGGTGTGCATTGAACTCGGCTTGATCCAGGGAATCCAATGGTACCTCATTTTTGAAAATCGGTCATACGGTTCAAAAGTTGCGTGTGTAAACACAAGTCCGACTTTGACCCATTGGTGGCGCTAGAGTGCCCAAGTATGGGACATGAAACTTTGTGAATTGGACCAGGGGACTGTCCCCAATGAGTGTGCCAAATTTCACAACTTTCGACCAAGCGCTTATGGGGGCTGCCATAGACACCCAGTCATAAGAATAATAATAATACTAACAATTACAATAGGTGCGTCGCAGCTTCGCTGCTTGGCCCTTAATAATAATACTAACAATAACAATAGGTGCCTCGCAGCTTCGCTGCTTGGCCCCTAATAATACTAACAATAACAATAGGTGCCTCGCAGCTTCGCTGCTTGGCCCCTTATAATAATACTAACAATAACAATAGGTGCCTCGCAGCTTCGCTGCTTGGCCCCTAAATATAGCTGCAAGCAGCAATGGAGGGGCCAAGCAGTCCAGAGCAAGACATGGCCTCCATAGCACTTGCGCAACAATTATCACGCAACACACCAAGTTTGGTTTAAATATCTGTTTGCGTTCCAAAGTAGTGAGTGTTCAAAGTGTTTTTTTTCTGGTATAACACCACAGGCCTCCTCTGCTCCTCGTGGGAACGATGGAACCCAAGTTTGGTGACAATCGCACAAATGGTTGCTGAGTTACGCTCTCACGTGTCTTTCGCGGCTTCGCCGCCGCCTTTGATCGTCTCTACCGAACAAACGGTTTTGAAAATGGAAAATCTATCCCGACACCTTTGTGAAGCTTGGTCTGAAGACATATGACACAACTAAACATATGACACAATTTGGGGCGTGTAAAAGGTTTTTACACTTTTCCATTAAATCCAAAATGGCGGCCGCGTCAATTCGGTTGTTATGAAATATCATCGATGGTCAAGTTTGATATCTCACAAGACATCAATCGACAAAGAAATTACTTTATTAAGGTAAACACTTCAACAGTTATTAGCCAAAACACGTTTATGCTTCCGGCCACGCCCCCTTTTAGTCAAATGACACCATTTTTGGAGGACATACTCAGAATAAGGTTCCGAGTAGGCATATCAAATTTGGTGTCACTGCCTCAAAGAACTGCTGAGATAAGACTTAATTTCCTGTTTGGTGTCTATTCTGCTGATTTTGATTGGCTCTCACGGACAAACGGTTGTGGGGATCAAATTGCTCTACCATAATTTTTGTGCGGCTTGGTCTGAAGAGCATATCTGGTAATTTTGAAGAAGATTTGACAAAAATTGTAGGAGGAGTAGGCTTTCAGAGGTTTTTGATAAAACCGGAAATAGCGGAAACAATAGCGGAAACAATAACAATAGGTGCCTCGCAGCTTCGCTGCTTGGCCCCTAATAAACTAACAATAACAATAGGTTTCCTCCTTACGGAGGAATCCTAATAATAATACCACCAATAACAATAGGGTTCCCTCCTACCGGAGGGACCCTAATAATACCACCAATAACAATAGGGTTCCCTCCTACCGGAGGAACCCTAATAATAATACCACCAATAACAATAGGGTTCCACCGGAGGAACCCTAATAATAATAATAATAATAATGAAACTAACAAAAACAGTAGGTGCCTCACAGCTTCGCTGCTTGGCCCCTAATAATAAAACGAACAAAAACAATAGGTGCCTCGCAGCTTCGCTGCTTGGCCCCTAATAATAATAATAAAACTAACAAAAACAATAGGTGCCTCGCAGCTTCGCTGCTTGGCCCCTAATAATACTAACAATTACAATAGGTGCCTCGCAGCTTCGCTGCTTGGCCCCTAATAAGAAAAGGTAGAAACACTTAAGTGGCTTCGCCGCTTCGCGGCTTGGCCACCAATAAGAAAAAGTAGAAACACTTAAGTGGCTTCGCCGCTTCGCAGCTTGGCCACCAATAATAATAACTAGAGAGCATAAAATTTCTGTGGAAATTGTGAGGGTGTGCTTGTGGCTGCCCCAGCTGCCCATAGTCTCCTGGTGTTTACATATTTCAAAAAGCATTTAAGTGTATGACTGCAGTTCTGACCATTATGTTCCCTTGATAATAATTTTGTAAAAATGACATGTATCACTCAGATGAAGGAGTGGTGTTACTAGTTGGTTGGAAGAGAAGGAGGCCAAATGTAGCTCATGAAGAAGCAGCGCCATAGGAAACTTAGATAGAATATTGTAATGAGATATAAACAGGCATTTAGCCTACTCATATTGCATTCATTCATTAATAAAGAACCTCCTTTGAATCTTATTTTAACAACAACGTTACCAGGAGTAGCTATCTCAGATGAAATCGCGATTTCACTTTTGCACTACATTCAATTCCTGTATATTTGTATTTTATATTGTATTTTATATTGTAATTTGTCAACTTATATTTAATTGTATGCCCACTTTTATTCTATTTTAGTGTATTCCACTTTTTACTGCTAGTCTTAGTATAGTTAGACCACATATTTAAATTAAAGATTCCTATATGTTTATTGTATGCACCTTCCTGCCAAAGCAAATTCCTTGTCAGTGCAAACTTTCATGGCGAATAAATCCCATTCTGGTTCTGATTCTGATTCAAATCTGCTAACTGAAAATATGCCCCCAAAAACGTAAATAAGCTTGACATTTATTTAGGGGAAAATCACTCAATTATAAAAATGTCAGTTGTTGCAATCATGTCATTAACAAGGCAAAATGCGAAATAGCCCTACTGTGTAGAGAAGCTGCCCCGGTAAATTGTAGACTTCTACTACTACTAGACTGTCTTGGTAGCGATTGCGTTGGTTGAATTCGATTTAACGTTACTTACATTGTACGGTCTAGGCTGAAATGAATTATTTTCATGAACAGATTGACAAAGTTTAGGCTGTGGCAATGGAGTTCAGATTAGTAGTCACTAGTCAGATAGTTTCACCCATTGAAAGACTTTTGATTTAAGTAAGGGAAGTGCCAAACATGTGCCGCCGTTTGACTTCCTACAGTACTGTAACCGCTGTGGAGATGTTTTTGTTAGCTACAGTAGGCTATTAGGCTACAGCAAGCTACACTGGTTTGAAACCACAGGTAATGATAATTTCACCCACAAATCTTTTACTTGTAATCTAATGTCATAATAAATCCTACAACGAAAATGTATTTGTGAGGAATGTTTATTTTAACGATTGAAAACAGATGCATCACAGACCGCTGTAGTATGTGTTGCCCGGGCAACAGGGGCTAATGTCATGATGCTAATGCTTCAGTGAAATAGTAGACTACTGTTTCCGAAAGTAGATGTACTTCCTTAATGATATTAGCTTATATCGTACAATACACATTACAATTGTGTGTCACATCATGAAGTAAAATGAGCAAATAGTTATCACCCAGGCCTCTTTGCTTGTGGCGTTTCTGCAGCTGCCTTGCAGTAGTTAGCCCTGCCAATCTTCCAGAAGTTAACGAGCTGCTAAACTTATGTTCTGCTAGTCACGCAAGTTTTCATGACGTTGGTGACGTTAGTGGCGTCAGTGACTGTGGCTAGCAAGTTAGCCACCGTTAGCTTCACCTTTTGCCACAAAAACTTAATTTCTACTTAAACCATGCTACGGAACGTAAATCCCAATACAAGCAACTCAATGGCTACCAAGACGAAACGTTTGACACCTAGGTCGTCTATGTAGTCCAAATATTAACAAAGTTTTAGGGGGGCAAAAATAAATAATAATAAATATATATGTGAGATAACAATGGTTGTGCCCTTGCCGAAGGCAAACACACCCATTTAGAGAGCATACAATTTCTGGGGAAATTGTGAGAGTGTGCTTGCGGCTGCCCCAGCTGCCCATAGTTTCCTGGTGTTTACATATTTCAAAAAGCATTTAAATGTATGACTGCAGTTCTGACCATTATGTTCCCTTGACAATAATTTGGTAAAAATTACATGTATCACTCAGATGGAGGAGAGGTGATACTGGTTGGTTGGAAGAGAAAGAAGCCAAATGTAGCTCATGAAGATGCAGCGCTAGGTAACTTATTAAATTGTAATCAGATGTAAACAACTTGTTGGTTGCCCAACAAGAGGAAGACACAGCATCTGCTTCTTTAAATCCTTAATCCTCTCGAGGCAACTGTTGCACCTGGTTATGGGGTTGTAGGCTATTGGACATCTAATATTGCATCTGTCTAATTATGTGTAGGACCGTGTTTCTCAAGTGGTAGGACGTATTGATTCATAAAAGCATCTAAATGTATCAACGTCAATTTATTAATGTTTTCTGTTATTTTAAAGCAAGCTCAGAGACGTATGAATTTATAGTTGCTCGCTATATGGAGTAGCCTACTGTACACCGTGAGCTGAGCTCGCAATGCCTAGCCTACGTGATGCCACTTTTTATGACACACTTCAAAGATGTAAAGATGGTACCATTTAACCCTGTAAGACCCCATGGTTGTAAAATTACAACGGCACTTTGAACGGTCTAATTGCCCTTTTTTTTACATTTTGGGTGGCTCTTAAAAGAGCCGTTGTTGTGTGTGCTGTGGCTAGCACAGGAGTCGTCGGAGACTGTCTTGGATGTTTCCCAAGAACACATTGTTTCCAACGTGATCAAGGTGGACACCGTCGGGTGCGTTGACTCGACGTCTGGCCCTGTCAATACCAGAAGCGCTGGTGCTCCTCTGATACCTCCAGACGCAGCATTCCAGGATATCCGAAAACACCAGCATAATGAAACAAAACGTTATGTTTCATTATGCCTATTGTATTGATAATTTTCAGAGTAACATCAAACCTTTCTTTTGTTTCTTTGACCTTACATTTTCTTTGAGGGCTTAGTGGTCTCGGTTTAACATCATTATTTATAGCGACATCATTATTTATAGCGAAGAAGCCTACCGGACACTGTTGGCTCGCAACATAGACAAAGAATGCTCCTGCAACAAAGTTGTTACTTAGTAACAAATAACTAGCTAGACCATATGCTAGACGCCGAGCAGAAGTTTGTAGCCATATGAAGGCCTATATATATAGGCTACTTAATTTGGCTGCAAGATTTGCTGATTTTGGTTGTCCAAGATATGATGGATTCTGATCTGTAGCAACAGTCTAGCCATGTAGCTAAGGCTTCTCCGGGAAGAGCAGGTTTCTTTTTTACGGCAAGTCTGGAAGAGAAATTTAGGCTAGTGCTACTTGCCCCACTGCACTGGACAAGTTATTAAAACTCAAACAAAATAAAATGCAATGTTAGGGCTACTTCACGATATGTGCCACTCATTAGGCTACGTCTATCGATTTTATTTGACCAAATTCTGCATCAGTAAAATACAAAAAAAGTGGCTTCGTCCCAAGATCTCTACAGACCAGCTAATTTACTGCTCAACACTTCAACGGGGGCTTATTACTCGAAATATGAATTAGGCTATTTACGGTGTCGTCTCAGTTACACTACGAGGGGTGGGAAATACTGTGATTTGCTTAAGTAGGCAAATGGCTACTAAAACATAACATTTCATAATAATTTCAGTAAATCAAGCAGCGCTGCAAGACCCAGTGAAATGTATATCCTACAGCTAGCGGTTTAGGCTGAAATGAAGTATTTTCATGAACAGACAAAGTTTTGACGTTGACGAAGTTTAGGCTGTGGCAATTAAGTTCAGGTTAGTAAATACTTTCACCTATTGAAATACCTTTGAGTAAGGGGAAAGCCGAACATGTTCTGTCGCCGTTTGACTTCCTAAACAGTTGTGGAGATGTTTTTGTGAGCTACTCATTAGTGTCTCGGGTAGGCTACAGCGTTGCAGTGAGCCACACTGATTTGAAACCGCAGGTAATGGTAATTTCACCAACAAATCGTTTATTAATGTCAAAATAAATCCTACAACGAAAATGTATTTGTGAGGAATGTTTATTTTAACGATTGAAAACAGATGCATCATGACCACTGTAGTATGTGTTGCCCAGGCAACAGAGGCTAATGTCATGATGCTAATACTTCAGTAGTTCAAGTTCAAGTCTTTATCTGTCAGGTACTCAGAACAACACAAGGTTAGACTGGGCACTGAAATTCTTAAGACAAGACAACGCAAGCACCTGGCATAACATAACATATAAGTACACGGAACACAATTTACATCAATCCTGAGCTTAAATAAGTGAAACTTCCTAAATATACAGATAGCAATAAATATCGACTATACTAACCCTAATACTAAAACTTCCTAAATTACAGATAACAATAGATAGTACACTATACTTACCCTAAATGCACAAAAAAACAGTTTCAACCCTATAACCTATTCTAACCTAAGTGGAGTACAGTACAATAGTGCACATTTGCAGATCAGTGACTATGTCAATGACCATACAGGAGCCTGTTGGCGAGGTACAGTGAGGTACAGTAGTGCAAAGTTACTGTTAGAGCAATTAGTAGCTGAAAGTGACAGTGTACAAGTGACTAGTGTGCAGAAAATCAATGTCAATATCAGTGTCCATTCAGAAGCCTGATGGCCCTTGGGTAGAAACTGTTGTCCAGTCTGCGTGTGCGCAACCGGATGCTGCGGTAACGCCTGCCAGAAGGCAATGGGGTAAAGAGACTGAAGGATGGGTGGGAACAGTCTCTTAAAATCCTGCCGGCTTTCCTTAGGCAACGTGTGTGGTAGGTGTTCTGTAGGGCTGGGAGCTTCCTGCCGATGATGAACTCAGCAGAACGGACCACACTTCGTAGGGCCTTGCGGTCCCTGTCTGTGCAGCTCCCATACCACACTGTAATACAACCAGTCAGAATGCTCTCGATTAGTGCATCTGTAAAAGTTAGTGAGGATGACTGAGTCCATGACAGCGGTCAAATGTGCATAGCAACAGTCAAATATGAGAAAATTGTTCACCCCAGAACGTTGGGAAGCCCCATTCAAGTGAATGGAGCATTCTACAGCATTAAAGAACAGCCGTGTAATAAGACATAATAAAGTTTAGCCATAGCTGTGGCATTAAAGACAGTACTGTAGCCATGGGCGTCAGCAGCATTTTGAGAGTGGGGGGGACACATTATGCGGGGGGTCAGGGGGTTTCTCCCCTAGAATTTTTTTTAAAGATGTAGATGCAATTTCCCGCATTCTGGTGCATTTACCACAACTATTTACCATAGTTGTTATGCATATACTGAGGGGCTGGACATTAAAATATTTTGAAAACTAAACACACAAACACACAATAAGCAATGGGACATCTTCAACTACCTGTCACCTTTCAGCACTCACCTCAGCAACCGAGCTGTCTCCACTGCCCCTGCATGCTGCCCCTGCCTCTGACTCACTCTCAATCTCTACCACCTATATCAGGAGACATGGAGATGCATTGAGCATTCTTTCATATTGATAATAATAAGCTTAATGTAGATTTTTCATATCAAGATTTCTGAGATGTGTCAATTGGTTAATTATGTAGGCTACAAAAAAATAGCATCTCCCTAAAGCTTGACTGGACAGTTCAGAAATGATCAAATTTGGGTTCAAACCTGTAGTCTTTTCTACAGATCACATCCTTAGGATGTAAGCTTTCAGAAAATACATGGTTTAGGTAGTTGAATCAGTTTCCCTAAATGGCACAGCCCAAAAAAGTATCAGCCATATAGCCTACTTCATTTACCAATACCAAATTTATTATGCATGGGCAGCATACTAATATGGAGAGATGGACGTGTCTCTTGTCTCATTAGATAACATCCTGAGGGTATAAGCTTTCAGAGGATATATGGTTTTATTGGTTGAATCAGTTTTGCCTTCATTTTTTCATTCGGTTTAAGTAGACATTAAGAATTTGTGGCGAAAGGTGAAGCTAACGGTGGCTAACTTGCTAGCCACAGTTACTGACGCCACTAACGTCACGAAAGTAAACTTTATTATATCTTATTACATGGCTGTTCTTAATAGTGTAGAATGCTCCATTCACTTGAATGGGGCATCCCAACGTTCTGCGGTGAACAATTTTCTCATATTTGACCGTTGCTATGCATATTTGACTGCTGTCAAGGGAAGTGGCCTTTTTGCCTCGGATTCACGTCTTTCGTAGCCAGAGGCGCCGTATAGGGGGGAAAAGTTGTGACGATTCTAAGGGCCCCTGACTGACAGGGGCCCCCAAAAATAGGCAAAACTAAAAGTAATGTAAAATTATATTATATTATATAAACCATCATCAAATATATAATACATTTAAAGCATAATAACACAATGAATGATCTCTTTGTTTTCACTTGTGTTTGGCAATAAACGTTAAATATCCCTATTGACCAAAAAGTAAACCATATTGACCGACCATTATCTGCATGAAATGGTTTGATCCTGCCTTACTGCACTTATCGGTGACGGTGTTTAGTTGCAGTTAGTAGATGCTCTAGTCGCTACAATGTCGGGCCGTAAACACAAATCAGGGTTTCGGAAAAGATCAGAGAAAAAAGGAAGAGAGGATAGACAAAAGAAAGGGTTTCAATCAGTAACCCAGTTTTACCAAGAAAGGTGGGTAGCCAATCTGTGAGTGGTGTTAACCTATTGGTTTAATGTCCATATAAGCTAGGCTATCAAGCTACCCAGCAAACAAGGGACGTCCTAGGGACGTCATTTTGTTAGCTGGGTACAGTGTCATCACCACCACCTTTGAAACAAGCTGAACCCCTTTGAAACAAGCTATTCTAACGTTGTCACCGGCAGTATTAGATAGAAAAGCGATTGAAACAGTACCATCTGGTAACTGAAAATATGCCCCCAATAAACGTAAATAAGTTTGACATTTATTTATTGGGAAATGGCTAATTTAAAAGTAGTTTGCTGTAAGCGAAGCCAAATACGACCATTTGATCTTAGACAAGAGCCCTGCACGGTGGAGAAGCTGACCTGGGTAAATTGTGCCAAGCTAGCCTAGTTGCTGTTGTTAGCCAAACTAAAAGGGATTGTTTGAATGCGCCGGAAATGAAAAACGTTTCTTTTGACGTCAAGTTTAGGCTGTGGCATTGAAGACAGCGACACACCACACAAGCTTGAGTTTAAATACATTATTTAATGTGAAATTACTTACTGTACATGCAAATCTTGAATTACTAAAATGTATGATGCTGCCAGTAGCCTACTGTGGCAAGTAGCCGTGTAATAAGCGGGGTAATGTATAGAACGACGGTCATTATTGGGAAAATAAGTCCCTTCAGGGCGAAACAAAACCCCTTCGCTTCGCGTCGGGTTGCTGTTCGCCCTGCAGACGCGCTGCAAACCAAAAAAACACATGCATAGACAAAACACAAGCAAATTAAGAAAACATCTTTATTAATTTGACAACACATATGCAGCATTCAGTAAACATGCTGCAAATACACATAACACAACCAAATACATAAACAAGCTGCAAATACGCGTTGCAAAAACAAATGCACGCTAACAAAAAACTCTGCAGCACATAAACGCGTTGCAAAAACTAAAGCACGCAAACCAAAAATGCTGCATCCAGATTTCACAACGGAAGTTTTCCAGGCCTCTAGGGGGAGAGCTAAGTGGAACATCTTGATTTTCGGCCCCATGGAGCGAGAGAGAAAGAGAGAGCATATGAAAAGTTTGGACCAACATCGAAGTAAGTCTTTTGAAAAACTGTCAATGTAAAAAGGAATACTAATTCCTTTTTATGTCGCCTCTTTACTTCGATTTTGGTCCTATTCAAAACAAACTTCTCATCTGCCCTCTCTGGTTCTAAAATCACGCTGTTCTACTTAGCGCTTCCACTGGCCTGGAGCACTTCCGTTGTGTTATCTGGATGCAGCGTTTTTCTGTTTGCATTTGTTTTCAGGGTTTGCGTGTTTTCCTTTTTGCAGCGCGTTTCTATATTTGTAGCGTGTTTATGTATTTGGTTGTGTTGTGTGTATTTGCAGCGCATGTGTGGTCAAATACATGTTTTCCTAATTTGCTTGTGTATGGTCAATTTGCTTGTACTTTGTCTATATGTAGCGTGTTTGCACATGTCGGCCACCATAATTATCCCTTACAAAAGAAACATTCTCATTTCCGGCGCTTTCAAACAATCAGTGAAGCAGATAGCAACATCAGCTAGCTTGCCTCTAGCAAACTGCTTTTGAATTAGCCATGTCCCCCTGAATTAATATCGAACTTATTTACGTTTTGGGTAATTTTCAGTTAGCAGACGGTACTATTTGAATCGCGATTCCATCTGAGATAGATACTGCTGGTAAAGTCGTTGTTAAAATAGGTTTCAAAGGGGGTTCTTTATTAATGGATGAATGCAATATGAGTAAGCTAAATGCCTGAAAATATCATGAGAAGGGAAAAACTTACAATGACGTTCATAGAGATTAGGTCCATTTTAACAGCGGTCTCCCAAATGTATTCGTTTTGATTCAACTATGAGGTTGCTGATCACCATTCCCTCTTGCAGGGGAAATGAGAAGGCAACTATTTCATTCTACTCTTGGTATTTTGAGTTGTACCCTCTCTAGTTACACATCTTCATCTCACATTGGAGTCTAAGGCAGCCCCTAGAACTGTATGGTAAAAAGTTGTGAAATTTGGCACGCTCATTAAGCAAAGTCCCCTCTTTATATTCACCAAGTTTCATATTTCCCATTGGAGCACTCTAGCGCCACCAACGGGTCAAAGTTGGACTTGTGTTTACACATGTAACTTTTGAACTGTATGACCGATTTTCAAAAATGAGGTACCGTAGGATTCCCTGGATTGAGACGAATTTTACACACCCTATGACGTCAATTTCCGGTTGTATACATTTTCCGCCATTTCGATTTTTGTCCAATCTTCCCCAGAATTGGCACACATCCTCGTCACAGCAACCCTCATAGAAGTTATCAAACGATTTTTGATTTTCAAAACGGTTTGTCCGGTACAGCCAATAAAAATCGTCAACAAAGCAACCAAACAGGAAGTTGGGTCATATCTCAGCAAATCTTTGAGAATTTAACACCAAACTTGGTACAATGACTCGGAACCCTCTTCTGAGGCTGCCCAATTAATTTGGTGTCATGTGATCACTGGGCGTGGCCGCAGGAAGCAAAAAGGTGTTTTGGCCAATAACTGTTGATTTGTTTGCCTATATTAAGTAATTCCTTGTCTCATGATATCTTGGGACGTCCTGTGTGTGACCCACCATTATTTTTGATAATAGCCAAATTGATGTGGCCGCCATTTTTTATTAATTGAAAAATGTTTTTTCTCTACTCCTCCTACACATATTGTCCAATCTTCACCAAATTTGGCAGAGATTATCTTCAGACCAAGCCTCACAAAGGACATCACATGATCTTTAGATTTTCAGAACCGTTTGCCCGGTACAGCCAATCAAAATTTGCACTTAAGCCAGCAAACAGGAAGTTGGGTCGTATCTCAGCAAATCTTTGATCCAAATCCCAGCACTTTCCTGCTGTACCCGGGCGAACGCATGGGCAGACTCAAGCCTGTCCTGGAGCCTCCTAGCGTATTCCGGGCCTGGGGAAACCACAGGGGCATCTGAAGGCCGCCCAAAGGCCAGCTCTGCTGGTGTGCGGAGCTCCCTCCCTAGCATGAGGAGTGCTGGGGAACACGTGGTCGACTCCTGGACTGCAGACCGGCACGCCATGAGCACCAGCGGCAGAGGCTCATCCCAGTCTTGCTGATGCTCTGATGTCAGTATGGCCAGCTGGCGACCCAGAGTGCAGTGAAGCCTCTCCACGAGCCCGTCACTTTGAGGCCGTAACGGGGTGGTGCGTGTCTTCTGTATGCCCAGGCGGCTGCACATGGCAGCGAACACCTGGGACTCAATTTCTCCCCTGGTCGCTGTGCAGTGTGTCAGGCATCCCAAACCGGCTGAGTATGCCTCCCAGCAGGGCATCTGCCACAGTCTCTGCTTCCAGGTTTGGGAGGGCATACGCCTCTGGCCACTTTGTGAAATAGTCAATAACAGAAAGGATGTAGACATTACCCTTGTTTGTGCGGGGAAGCGGGCCCATCACATCTACAGCCACTCTCTCCATGGGGGCCCCCACTAGATGCTGCTGCAGCGGGGCATGTGACCGACCTGTTGGGCCTTTCCGTGCAGTGCATAAGTCGCACCGTCTGCAGAAGTCTTCTACGTCCCGGCGAAAGTGGCCCGAATAGAAGCCTTGACGGAGGCGGCGGAGCGTTTTGGTCACACCAAAGTGGCCTGACCCTGAGGCTCCGTGCATGCCCTGCAGTACAGCTGTCCTCAGGCCCTTGGGGACCACCAGCTGCCAACGCTCCTCCCCTGTAGCAGGCTCTTTCCATGCCCTCTGCAGCACCCCGTCGATCAGGCGCAGCAAGTCAAACTTTGACCACAGTCCCTTGGTGGCCTGTGAGAGTCTTGCCGCCTCCTCCCATGGCGGCCTCTGCTGTGACTCCACCCACTGATGCACAGGGAGTAGGTCGGGGTCGAGTTCCTGCTGTTGCCTGCATTCCCCCAAGCTCACCATCTACAGCTCTCGGCAGTCAACCACTTCAGCCTGCCACACTGCCTTCTGTTGCTGCTCCTCCTCACACAGCTCATGCTCCCGACACTCTCCCTCCATTCACAGTGGTGGCACCCGTCTGCAGCACACGGGCGACGGGAAAGGGCATCTGCATTGCTGTGTTGAGCTCCTGCCCGGTGCACCACTGTAAAGTTATAGGCCTGGAGCTCCTCCAACCACCTGGTGACCTGCCCCTCCGTCTGCCACTGCCTGCACTTTGTCTTGCACAGTGCTAATTCCCTCCCGCCCCACTCTGTGTCCCAGAAAAGTCACCTGCCGCTGCATAAAACTGCACTTATCCGGGTGGAGTTTCAGCCCTGGTTCCCGGATCCTCTCCAGCACGCGCCGTAATGACAACAGGGCGGCATCGAGAGAGGGTCCATGTGCCAAGATGTCGTCCAGATAAACCAGGCACTCCTGGCGTGGAATGCCAGTCAACACCTGATCCATCAGTCTGGCAAAGGAAGCAGGGGCGTTGCACAATCCAAAACTGAGGACCTTAAACTGCCAGAGCCCACGTCCAATGCAAAAGGCAATCTTTGGTCGGGCAGATGGGGCGAGAGGCATCTGGTAATAGCCAGAGCGAAGGTCCAGGGAGGAAAACCAGGCAGAGCCTGAGACTAAGTCCAGAGACTCATCCACGCGGGGTAGTGGATATGAGTCTTTCTTAGTTACCCCATTCAGTGGCCTGTAGTCAGAGCAGAGGCGCCACTCACCGTTCTTCATGACCACTGCAGCTTCCCAGGGGCTATCTGATGGCTCGATGATGCCTGCCTGCAGTATGTTCCCGACAGCTTTGTCACACGCCTCTTCTCGTGCCAGTGGAAGCCGGCGGGGACGGCACTTTATCGGACGGGCGCCCCGGTGTCAATCTCATGCTCCACCAGCTGTGTTTGCCCAACGTCATCCTCCCTCAGTGCAAAGCTGTCTTTAAACTCCACTAACAGCCGCCACAACAGCTCCTGCTGTTGTGAGTCCAGGTCACCACAGTTCTACATCCAGATTTTCGTGATGGCAGAACGCGTTGTCTCCTCCTCCGTCTGGGGCAGCAGGGCCGGAGACGAGCACCCATGCTGTTGAGGGCTGGCACTGCCAGCAAGTGTGGAGGGGAGTTGGCTGCTATCACCTCTGTCTCCAGCTGAGAGGGAGGCGACTGAACAGCAATGCTGTGGGCGTGGAGGGGTGGACTGTTAGGGGAACACGCACCCTGATGTCGTGAGGGGTTTTGGGGAAACGTCGGTGTGGCCTGCGGCTCTGCAGTGCCAACTTTTCGTGCCGGCAAAGTGATGGGTGCAGCAACTGGTGATGTCACGGCCGACAACGCGATGACAGGCCAGTCCTGAAACCTGAGCGTGCCTCTGCCCAGGTCCAGCTGACAGCCCGTGGCCTTCAAGAAATCCAGTCCTAGTATGCACGGGTCCTGCACGCTTGCCACCCACACTGGGTGGCGGACAGCTTTTCCCCCCACAGTCAGTGTCATTTCTCCCCTGCCTTTCATGGGTGCCAACCCATGACTGTGCGCAGCTGCACAGTGGTAGGCTCTACCTGAGTCCAGCCTGGCACCACATCAGGTCTTACCAGCGTCACTGTGGACCCCGTGTCCACCAGAGCAGAGCAGGGAACCCCTTCTACAGTCACTGGGACGTGACAAAAGTCCCCAACACAAGTCTGCCCTACCACTACCACAGGCTCCGTGGGGATGTTGTCGTCTGCTTCTGGGGGGAGTGGGCCCTGACTCCCCCGTCCGTGCTTTCAGGCCCTTCCTGCAGATGACGAAGAGGATGGGGCTGGGATCCGCATAGCCTCCCCTATGCGGAGCCCGCGTCGTTTCCCGGACCCTTGGGTGCTTTTAGGCACTGCCTGAGGAGATGACCAGGCTGGCCACACCCCCAACACACCCTGGGTGATGTGTGTGGGGTACGGGTTGACTGGATAGACATAGCCCGTATTAGTTCCGTCAGCTCAGATGCCCATGCTGGTTTTTCCAGGCCAGCGTTGGTGCCCACTGCCACTCTTGTTAAGGGCATGCTCTCACTGTAGCTACCTCCAGCTGGCGCACCCCACACAATCTCCCACTCCACTGCCAACTCCAATGCAGCCTACAGAGATCGAGGGTGCTCCAGCTGCACGTGCACATGCAGCTCAGTGGGAGACAAAGCTCTGACGAACTGGTCTCTTGCCAGCTCGCTCTGCACATCAGGTGGCATGTGTGTGTATGCCCACCGAGTGAGGCTCTCAATGTCATTTGCTAATGCCTGCAGGGGCTCCCCTGGAAGACTGCACCTGTTGCTGAGTTCATTTTTCAGCAGGCCAGGCTGCACACATTGTCCAAAGCGCCTCTTTAATGCAGCCACCAAAGCCCCATAATCATGCCTGTCCTCTGGGCTAGCCAACAGAAGGCATTTTACAGTAATGCATCGTCTGTGAGGCACATTGGAAGCTGCAGGGCTTTCTCTCTTTCCGTCCACTCCCCCGCGTAAGCCAGCAACTCAAACTGTGCATGGAAGGCCTCCCAATCTGACTTACCCCCGTACTTGGGTGTTTTCACTGAGGACCATGCACTATGGGCGCCGCCATGATTGACGTTGTTACAGTCACAGTCCGCCCCTCCCCTTCTCTGCGGATGCTCTGCGCGGGACTTTGATCTTGCACCTGCAGCCATGCCAGCCTCCGAAGCCATCCTCGCAGCCGAATCCCGTATCTGAGATCTTGCCTGTTCCATCCTTTGAAACTCCTCAGACCATCGGGCTGGACCACTGTCTCCCTCCTCCTTAACTTTCACGCCAGAAAAGTCCTCCTTACGCGAAGCCATGTCCCCCACAATAAACGTAGCCGCTAGCTAAACTGATAATTATCCACCAAAAAACAAATAAACGATAACGAACTTGTCTCCCGAGCTCATTCACTTTATTTAAAGTTTACTTCTGACACCAATTGTAGCGATCTCAGTCACTACGAAGAGAGGTTTTTCTTGAATAATCACTTTATTACTTCTCAACAATGCACGTAAATCACTACTACTAAACCATGAGCACGAAGAGGCTCATCAACCAGAAACACATTCACTTATCAGGTGTCCCCCCCCCCCCCGGCTCCTCTGCCAGCCCCCCCCCCCCCCCCCCCCCCCCCCCCCCCCCCCCGTAGTGCCTAGCAACCCCCACATGAGCTTCCACTGCTGACAGAGAGCAAGGACACCAGCACACAGGCACACATACATCACAATGAACATGAACTTGAACAAATCAACACATACATTACATACATACAAGACATTACAATAGTATATAAATAAGTACACTGCTAGTATACCTTAAGTACTGTGATAATAGTATACTTTTTATACTTAAGTATACTTACAAATAAAACTTGAAGTATACTTATTTTTCGTAAGGGAATAGAGACGTAATATGAGTTGACTCATATTACGAAGTTGAAGTTAATTTAAATTTGGCCTCAGACCAATGCATTCTATTTGAAGTTCCACGGGTTTTCGTCTGAATTCTGCGCTCGCAAATTACGTTTGGGCCTGGCAGTAAGTTAGGGATTCAGTGCCAATGACGATCCTCATTGGCAATGATCAATTGAATGGATCAAGCTTGGTGAGTGACTCTACATAGCAGATGTCAGTCTGGCTATGAGGTAGGAAATGATGCAAACTTGAGTGTTCCATCTGAAACGAAGACGCCTGTCACTTAAAATGCAGATCACACTGGACCAGGAAGGATCAGCATTTCCTGGAGTCCACAGAAAACAGTTTGGGTCTGTAGAGATGAGGAGCTGGTGGTGTGATCAGTGGGGAAAATCTGCTATCTGCATTTATGTCTCTGTGAGTCTACTTATTAAATTAGTTGATATTGCAAGGCTAACTGAACATGGTGTCAGAGGTTAAGACAGTACGCTGCACAGTGTAGGGTCAACTACAAAGTGCACAAATTTAGAGAGCATTTTTGCGTCAAGTGAAATTCGTCACCCGATACAGTATGAATCAGTTGATTTATTCGCAGAAGAAAAAAAAAACACCCATTTGAATCAATTAATAGGGCACCTCCTGTCCTCCCAGTAGTTCAGAAGGTTGGAATTACTCGATTTGTCTAATGATATGCTAACCCATGTGTGTTAATAATGAGCCACCCTGGATCTTAAACAACCAGAAGGGCAGTAGATTACAATCGCCCCTTTCATATAGTGATCCATCACACTCATAAATAGAAACCCCCCAACACTCCCAAAAAAATCACAGATTTGAATTAAATAGTAGCGTATCTCCTGTTTGAATAGTCCTAAATGTATTGTGATTTCTATTCATTTGAATTATAGGTCATTTATAAAAAATCAACCCATTTCTATTGTGATATATTAACCCATTCCTGTTTATAAATTCCATGATGCATTCAGATCTGTCTCTTTTCAACAGACAACTCGAGGTAGGCCCCATTTAATTTCCTGGTGAACCTCTAGGACCAATACATTATGAGGTGAACTTGAGCTATGAGTTATGTCTAAAATAAGATACCAGATTAGTAAAATATAGCCTAATGCAATTTGCGCTGCGCTCACCGCTGGGTTTAGTGCAAAATGCCTAACCCTGCGTGTCCACTACAGCTGAGCGGGCAGCGCGTCCGCGTTGGCTTCCAATTCATTTTTAATAAAACCGTCGGCTTCCAATTCGACGAATTTTCGAATTTTCGACGTTCGCGTAGGGCATTGAACGCCCGGTTTCTTTGAAAATGAATTGGAAGTCAACGCTGACGCGCCGCCCGCTCCACATTAGTGGACCCGCACTGTAAGCGGCGTTCATGAAAGTCAAGAAGGAGAGCGGTAAAAGTCAGGAAGGAGGGCACGAAAATCAGCGAAAAAGCGCAAGTCATTGGAAATAATGTTTTTCAGAGCACAATGGTGACGTCATTGCGTGCTGCCTTAAATGCATTTAGTAGCTGCGTTGAGATTTTTTCTTATTCAGCAGATTCCGTAATAGTAGAATCCGTGTACCCTTCGTTCATTCATTTTTCCGTTTCAAAACCAAATCGGACAAACAGAAAAACAACTTATGTTTTTGTTTTTTTCTGCTTTAAAACCAGAACGGAAAAACTGGAAAAAATAACAATAGAAATTACTAGTTCTGTTTGGGTTTTTCTGTTTCAAAACCAAAAGGGGAAAGGGGAAAACAGAAAATCAAGGCATATAAATAATCCGTGTACCCTTCGTTCTTTCATTTTTCCGTTTCAAAACCAAATCGGAAAAACAAACTTGTTTTGGGGTTTTTGTTTTAAAACCAGAACGGAAAAATGGTGAAAAAGACCAACAGAAAGGTCCGTGTATTTTGCGGCAAATGGACTTTCGTTTTAAAATTAGAAAACCAAAATCGGGAAATGAGCTGTTCCCCGATTACCATTTAGAAATAGGAAAACAAAAAACGGAAAGCGACCCATTTTCCGTTTCTTGTTTTGATAATAGAAAACGGAAAACGAAAAACGACCCGTTTTCTGATTTGCTCTGATGTGCTCAAACATGGAAATCGGTCATTAATATTGTGTGTGGAAATCTTCTTTCTCAATTTTGCGTCGTAATTAGAAGGTTACGCCTCTTTCAGGAGTTGGCGGTGTATTTGATTGTAGGCTATTTGGAGCCATAATTTTGAGTATTTTATAAAAATTTGGAGATGGACGTAAACAAAATGTCTTTGCACGAGCATGCAGGCTTTTTTCAGAAAACAGACAACATGGAATGTCTTGTGGTGATATCGCCGCTGCGTTATGTGCCCAGTTTGGAACTACACAGGGTTTTTCAGAGAGGAATGTTCGGAGGTGGTGTGCTGATCAGGGGCTTGTCAGGGACTTCTGCCCTGATAGCCAACTTGAAGTTGAAGTTGCTGAAGGTATTCACAAGGTAGGTTTTAGGTTTTCAGCCACATTTTTTGGCCTTTATTTGAGCGCAAAATAATGTATTTACTTTATGTAAAATAAACAGCCTAACCGTTTTTCAATTGGTAAAACCTTGTCTAGTTAAGGTGATTTCTTTGTCTCTTAATTTTTCAACCCCACCCTACGTTTCTTAGCCTGGTTTTCCATCGTTATTCTTCTCCCGGTGCTCCCGATGGCCAGTCCGCTACTGCGGAGCTGTGCTACGATGGTGGAGTCACACCATCATTTTTAATTCTCGTGCTGTCAGGGGGTGCTGCAGCACCCCTAGTTCCCGTGGCCAGACAGACCTGTCCCCACTGCTAAAAAAAATCCTAGAGGAAACACTGAACTATATATACAGTTCAGTGTTTTTCTATTCTATTTCTATTTATTTATACCAAACATAATTCCCCCCCCCCCCCCCAGACTGGATCGTCTTTTGGTCGAAAAATGATGACTGGATATCTATCTGCAAAAGGGGTTAAAGCTTCTGAGGGCAGAGTGGGCAATGTGTTGAGAAGTCTTCATCGACCCTACCACGTTGCAAGACACCAGGTAAGGTCAACTAGCATTGTTTTTTCTGAATTTAAATAGAACATGTGTTGAGATTCTAATCATACGAATGAAAGATTATTGAGTTGTTATAATAATGTAATCCCTTATATTTTAGGGTGCCCGGAATCTGAACCCCATACCCTACAATGCAGAATACATGGGTCACAAACTGCATGTAGATCTAAATGAGAAACTGGTTATGTTTGGAGTGACCCATGTGATGTCTATTGATGGTTTCAGCAAGAAGGTTGTTGGTCACTCCACCATGCCAATAAAGAACAACATTGTCATTTATGAGGAAGTATACCGGTAAAATCACTTTGCTAGTGCTAGTAGTACTAGTGGTTCCCAGACCTTTAAGGTGGAACCCAAAGTTGGCTCCTTAGGACCCAAACTTGAAAAAGTACAGTACATCAATAAAAAGGTTAAAGGTTAAACCTAGATTTGTAATATGAAAATAATTAATTTGGCAAAAACCACTTTCTTCTCTATTCCACAGTTTCTTCGTTTATTTTCCAGTTTTACTATTATTGATATCATTCCAATTTTGACAAAATCCATGTTTTTTTATAGTCACTTTAGCTGACTAAGGTTAAGACTAATACTGTTTATGTATATTTTATGTTTGTCTGTGATTTATTCTCAGACCTGCTGTGCTTTCCTATGGACTATGGGACCAGGTCAGAGTTGACTGTGGGAAAGAGTTTTATCTAGCTTTATTCATCCAGGAAAAGCTGGCAGAACATAGACACAATCCTCAAAGGCAGCCCTATATTCAGACAACTTCTACAAGGGTGAAATAAATGTGTTGTTAAAATGAATACTGGTTTTGCAATTAAGGTGTATTTCTAATGAGGGCAGGCAGACTGACACTATCCTTGAAACCTGCACAGAACCATGTTATAGAGAGAATGTGGTTGGAGGTGAATGCCCGAGTCAACTACCCTTTGAAGACAGCTTTGGTACAGCTGGTGGACCAGGAGGAACTGGACATGGAGGACAACACATCCAGGTATTGTTTGTCAAACCTGACATGCCAGATGGCTAGGATTGGCATCACAAATGTCGTAGAGGCATGGAATGCACACAGGATCCCAGGTATGATTAATTTCATTTTATTGGCTGCATTACAAGCATGACTTCTATTATAGATTTCAATCTGAATTGGATTCACAAATTTGTAGCTCAAATTACACTGCAAATCCAGTACTGACTGAAATCCACAGTAGAGGGGCAGATTCAATTTGTAAAACATATTAGTTAGACCCAAGATTTTTTGACGTTGACAACATTCTTACAATTTTTGCTGAGTACTACAGGATTGGAGTTGAATCCTCAGTGCAGACATTCATCTTTAATTTGATGGTATTTACATTTATATCAGGTGAATGTTTTAGGAATGACCACCATCTGAATGAATTTCAGATGTTAATTCATACAACATTCACGCAGCCACCCCGGAGCACTAAACTCATGGGACAAAATCATTAATCATAAATAAAATTGCCATTTGTAAATCTTGGCTGTAAATCTGTTCCAGACAGTGACTGACCACAGGATGCAAGTACCCTCAAATTAAAGCTGAAAGTCTGCACTTTAAGTTCATACTCATTATTGTCAACTCAATATGCTGTGATAGACAACTAAATTAACAAGTCAAAACATTATTGGCAAAATTATTGTTATCAACCAACTGTAACCCCTTAAATCTCACTACTCACTTTACCGTCATACAGGAAGGGGAATACCAAATGAACTGGCTAAAAAAGGTTGTCCTGCCAAACTTCCCGAGGACCTTCTGCCTGTTGGTGCTGTTGCAGCTGACCTGTATCAGCAGGAAATGGGATCAGCCTTGAAAAGGGAATCTATTTTTGGATGTGATCCTTTTCCCCTCTGAAGAAGCCCAACAATGGACTGAAACTGAGTTTGGTTCTCTCTTTGACTTGTTATCACTATACCCAAATGTGTTAACCATAACTATGGCCCTTTTAAAAATGCAGTTAGGTCTCTTATTGATATCACCAGAAGATATGTGTGACCTGTTGCAGTGACCTGCAATGGTCAATAAAGAGGCAGTATACTTCCAAAAGTAACATTTATTACAGAGGAAACTGTAAAAGCTGTTTCAATTCACAACAATTTGGATAAATTGTACTTACAATATTGCAACTCTGATTGCAATAAACATATAGTACTAACAATCTTCAAGTATTTCAAGTCGTCTTTTTTTTTTATGGTTATGTAAACAAGTTGAACTTTTGCCTAAAAACTAAGCTAATCAGATTTACTGTAAAGAATCTAACATCAGTTAATCTGTTTAACTACTTTCTTGATTAACTGTTTTTCTTGGGAGGTAAATTGCAGTTACCAGCTATTGCTCCATTCCATAACCTTCCACAAACCTCAAACAGGGTTTTAAACATTCTAACATTTACATTTATTCATTTAACAGACGCTTTTATCCAAAGCGACTTCCAAGAGAGAGCTTACAAAAGAGCATAGGTCACTGATCATAACAACGTGATAGTCCCAAACATTGTAAGTAGCCAAAACATGAAGCATACATTGTGAAAATCCACCATTGGGGGGCCAGGCAGGAGAAGAGCTTGTGTTGGGACCGGGCAGTCTTGAGCGGTGGGACCACCAGGCGGTTGTCTGAAGAAGACCGTAGGTGACGGGTGGGGGTGTAAGGCTGCAGGAGAGACTTGATGTAGACGGGTGCAGTCCCGTTCACTGCTCGTAAGTACAGGGACATTCCCCTCGAGGCAAGTAGGGTGTAGTGCCTTGCCCAAGGACACAACATCATTTGGCACGACGGGGAATCGATCCAGCAACCTTCTGATTACTAGCCCGACTCCCTCACCGCTCAGCCATCTAACATCCAAGCAAACAAGCTGATGTGATTAAAAAAATGTTTTAAAGCTTAGACTTAGTGTAAACCAGAGGTGGTTAGACATTTTCCTGGAAAGCTGCAGAGGTTGCAGGTTGTCATTCCAACCTAACACTACAACAGCTGATTTCACTGACAATTTTCTGTTTGAGAAAACTGTTCAATGAAATCAACAGCTGTGGTGTTAGCTTGAAATGCAAACTTTGCAGCCTCTGTAGCTTTCTGGTAACATGTTTGCCCATCCTTACTGAAACAATTATACAGTTACTCTGTTTGTCTCTCCTTGAAAAAAGACAAGGCAGCAGAGAGACCCTTAACCTGGTGTATCTTGCAGTCAAAGTCTTCTGCTCTGCATTTCAGACAGTGATCTGCAGTTAACAGCCACTGCTCCACACATCTTCGGCATCCAACCAGAGATTCGCAACATGTGGAAAACATCGGCTCTGCCATTACAGCTGCAAGGGTTAAAAAAAATTGATGCAGAAAATAACATTTAATAGCTACTTTCAATATAGAATAAGGAAATTAACTGTAGGCTATCAGAATCAGAATTGTGTTTAATCGCCAAGTGAGTGTTGCAGATGGCTATGTTTGTACTGTAGATTTACCTACTGTTACATATCTTACACGTACCTTTACAAACAAGACAGGTGAAGGCTTCCTTTATAGGGTGCAGACTGGCATCTGTGCTTTTGGTCTTTGCAAGCTCAGACAGCTGGTTTATTTTTAAAGTGATGTCTGGGAGGCTCACGGCCACTTGCTTTAGTTGGTCAATTTTTCTAATGCCCTCTTGTAGACTCGAACTGTCGTCGTCCCTTCGACTTAAATGTATGAACAGAAAAGAAAGCTTTCAAGATTTTTTTCAAATGGTGCATATGAACAAATATCTTTCTGAATATGTTTATTTTACTCTGTAAAAGTGTCAACCTATGACACATTATTAGTTTTTCTATGTTTACAATTTTGTTGGGTAAGTTGTCATATAATTAAATCATTATGACTTCATTCATGATCATCACTCAAAAAAACAGACCAAATTGAGTTCAAATAATAATTATGCATATGAACTAATATATCAAAAAGGGTCACGGGCACACAATGTAACTCAACCTCAATAAAGACACTTTTTTTCTTCATATATGAGTTTGCCTACACATCAAATGTTGTATTACCTTGCTTTAGCTCTTCTTCCATTTCGGAACTCCTCAAAGTCATATTCAGGGATGGCGTAGATTTTTCTGGAGTTTTGTTTCCAGAAATGGGAACCTTAGGAGTCAGACAACATTAACTTTCCTTCTGTTTTTGAAATCAACATTACTGTAAAAAAAAACAAAACAAATTAGAAGCAAGTGATCATACAACTTACTTCTTGTTTGTTCCCTCTGAGTCCACTATTTCATTTCCTTGGCTGTCGGTCAGGGTAAGTGGCTCATCACAGCTCAAGGCATCCTTCACCTTTGCTGTTATTTGTTCAACAGTTGCATCCGCTTCCAAAAAGCGAATGACCACTGTCCTCGAAGTACTGAGCTTGTCATTAACAATTTCGCCAATATGGATTGACCTGGGGATAAACCAGACTGCCTAAAAATCACACCTATGTGCCTAAAATGATATTCATATATTATAGGATGATATTTTAGCAGCAGAAATCAGTTGCATATTTAATAAGTAACCTTTGGAACGATCTTGCTTGGAACAGGCCGCTAGCTTGTGGAGTTCCAGCTCGTGGTGGTGTTTCAGTAGAAGCAGAAGCAGAAGGTGTGAGTCGGCGCGCGAAGGCAAAAGGAACACCAGCAGTGGGTGGGAGCTGATCTGGATCTCCTTGGACCTCATAATGACCGCGATGAATAAGTTTTAGTGTGGAAAAACGTCCTGTTGTCTCAGGAAATATTGCAGTGTTTGCATCATCTGTGATGTACAGACTACTGCAATTGACCTGTTTAAGTGGATTGAATGAAAAATACCATGAAAGATTAAAAAAAAACATTGTAATTAAATAGTAAAAAGATTAATGCTAATCCCCCTGCCCTGATGTTCCCGCGGCTATGCTAACATTAGAATGACATGCCACCAAGCTAACTAAGGCGCTGTAAAGTGTTTGAGCTTTTTTTTTGCAATGCATAAAAGTGTCAATTATAAGTTGAACAATTACAGCACCTGAAAAATCCTGCAAATCTTGTCTGTCAACATATCATCTTCTTTCAGTGTCACCCGTTTGGGTCCTCGAAAAAGCACAAAACTTTCCATTGCCGTTTCCATTATTGTTCCACACTGACTGACTAACTGACTAAACAGCCGCGCGCCCTCTGCTGACATGCTGGTGGGAGCAACTTCCGGGTCACAACACAAAAATCTACGCAAAATCGAGAAAGAAGATTTCCACACACAATTTTTACTTTCCGATTTCCATGTTTAAGCACATCAAAGAAAATCAGATAACGGGTCGTTTTTTCTTTTTCCGTTTTCTATTATCAAAACAAAAAACGGAAAATGGGTCGCTCTCCGTTTTTTGTTTTCCTATTTCTAAATGGTAATCGGGGAACAGCTCGTTTCCCGATTATGGTTTTCTAATTTTAAAACGAAAATCCATTGGCCGCAAAGTACACGGACCCAGAAATCACTAGTTCTGTAGCGGTTTTTGTGTTTCAAAACCAAAACTGAAAAACGGGAAAATGAAGTGTTCCCGTTTCACGTCACTTACACACAGTACCCCTCTCCGCAATTAGTAGGCACCCCTTTAGGCATTGGCCAGCTACCAGGCCAGACATGCTTATTATCAAAGCTCCATTTAAAACATGCTTTTTAGCACTCCCTATCAAGCACTGAATTAGTGAATTTGAAATTGTGGTTTGCAAATTAAATGTATCTTCAGTATGTCTGGTCCATGCATTGTATATCATTGAGTCTAATGCATTTAATGGATTTGTGTATGCCTGTTGCACCAACTGGACATGTAATATTAACATTTACATTCGTTCCAGATGTGCAGTAGTCAACAATGGGATGTGGGACCAGGTGAGGGTCAACCATTGGAAGGAGTTTTACCTGTGCCTGTACACAGCCGCGGATTAATGCACAGGCTTGCCTAGGCTGCAGCCTAGGGGCTCCATGTGTGCAGGGGGCCTCGGATTGGCCGAATAGTTTTTTATTATTTTAAATGTACTTCAGCAGGAACAAAATAAAAACCTTAATTGGCCCATAAGAAACTTGTTCTTTTTTATTAAGAAAGTGATTGGGTAGATGTGACTTGGGTCACATCTGTCCAATCCGCTGCTGCTGGTCAAATCATGTCAATCATATTCATTACTCACTGCTATTGCTAGATGGCATAGTGGCAGAATGACCGAAAGAAAGTATTAAAGTGAAAACTTAATTTTCCAATTTTTTCAGTTTTGGTTTTGAAACACCAAAACCCCTACAGACATGGGATGTAACTGGGATGTGACGCAATGTAACTTGGGGGACACACGTCCCCCTCACTTGCAAAAAAAAGTAGTTTGGACCCCCCCACATTTGCGATCAAAACATTACTGGTCTACTAGTCCAGCGATCTTTCCATTGCATTTCCATTACATTTACATGTATTCATTTAGCAGACACTTTTATCCAAAACGACTTCCAAGAGAGAGCTTTAAAAAGTGCATAGGTCACTGATAATTACAAAAAGATAGCCCCAAAGTATTGCGGGTAGCCAAAACAAGAAGCACACATTGTGAACAACCAAAAAATAAGTGCTAAAGGGAAGAGCCATAAGAGCACGTAGTTAAGCAAGTTACAATTAAACAACATGAATCTCTAAGTGCAAGTGTAACTGAAGAAAAGCAAGCAACAGTAAAAATAAAAATACGATTAACTAAAATAGAATATTTTGCAGCGAATACAACCGTTTTAATAAGTTACCACTAACCAACAAGAGCAACAAGTCTCTAAGCAAGAGTAATTGTGATCCTTGAGGAAACTAGCATTGGGGTCAGCAAACCATTCCTAAGTACCGTTGTACTCCCGGAACAAGTGTGTCTTGAGCCTTCTCTTGAAGGTGGAGAGACAGTCTGTGTCTCTGATGGAGGTGGGGAGTTGATTCCACCACTGCTTCACAATCAAATCCGTTCCACTTTATCATTAGGGAGAATACCCATAGCAATAGAATTCCACTCCTCGTTTTCTAGACAAACAGCATTACGCACGCAGATTCAACTCCCATACTCTTTGATCGACGCATCGCGCTTGTAGCTAGCACTTCAGACATGACTGTTCCACAGACGAGATGGACATAAGGAGGGTTTTTTCGAGGAAGAGGAAAGTAAGTCAAAGTTGCCCAGTTTTCCCTTCAGTGGCCAAAGCACCCTTATCTTATGAGACATTCTCTGACTATAATAGCATTAGTTAAGTCACAAAGATCCTTCTGCAAACATTATGATTATTGCTAGCTAGATAAGCAAGCTTTTTACCTACATCTAGCACTAGGCAATACTTTATTTACCCATTAACAAGTGGAACAGCAGTTGTTGATTTCTTAATATGGGTCTGAAATATGTTGTGCTTTTGGCCGTGTTCAGACCTAGGCGTCTAAAGAGATGAGAAGGATGTTTTTTCCAAGTAGCTACAAAATAAATTACTGGTATTTTTTCAAATTGCCATAAAAACCCTGAGCTAATCTGGAGTAAACTTGAGCTAACATGCTAGTTTTTCTAACGACTGAAAAAAGAATAAAGAAAAACCCTTTATTTCAGAATTGTCTTCCAAATTTAACAAGGTTGCTCAACTTTAGTAATTTTGGTAATTTGCAGAATTTCATTGCTACATGGTAGTCTGTAACATGAAGTAAAAACTGATTCAACCATTAAAACCATATATCCTCTGAAAGCTTATACCCTCAGGATGTTATCTAATGAGACAAGAGACACGTCCTTCTCTCCATATTAGTATGCTGCCCATGCAGACATTGTTATACTGTCATCCACTGGATGCTTTTAACATTACACGTGTCACTTCTAAAATACGACAGCGTGGTGCTCTATTCAGTACATTTAGATTCCGGTCAATAAAGGCAATCCCTGGCCAACTATATTAAAGTGAAACAATATTACCAACAGACTTGCAACTTTTTAATACTTTGAAACTATTCATACTATTCGTAGTGTTTGAACTAATCTCATGTTATTTCCTAGCCTGACGTTGTCATACTCACAATTCTAGTCAGAATATGAGTCTGAGAACTCTCCGTTGGGCTTTGACTACGGGGCGTGTTTCAAACGAGCTTGGAAAACAAATGCCTCTTCGCTTAATTGGATAGACCTACAACCAATCAGAGCAACGTAATATGTTGTTTGTTGAAAACGAATTCTACCCAAGCGCTCTTTCGTGACGTTGTTGATTACGTTACTGTTGATCATCTGTCCATCATCGTATAAAGCCCGTCCTGGCAATGTCATTGGTCCGCCCAGATTCTGGTTTTCTGTAGTTGGTCCCCAATACGAGACCCTCCAGACCCAACTTCCCGACCAAATTATTTTTGGGGCGGGGAGAAGTTGGGCTGGCAGCCAGGCTAGTTATTTCCCCCATTGAACTAATTCAATAGAAATGTTTAGTGAACGATTTTTAATGCATGTCCCTTCTTATTCAACAACTTACAGTTTAGTGCAGTGTAATTGTTTGCCGTGATAATTAAATGCTAGTGTGATAATAAATGACCAAATCATACAAACTGTCATGATACATTATTTTAATGCAGGAATTTATTTTGAAATAGTATCTGCTGGTGCACATGTCATGCACTAACCTACATGAGGATATGATAAGTGTTTGCAGTGCACGTATAGCCCCCCCCCCCCCCCCCCCCCCCCCCCCGTTTAAATGAACGAATGACTCCAAAAAGATTTGTTCATTTTACTAAACGAGATTCAAAAAAACGAATCGGTAAAATGATCCGAACTTCCCATCACTAATCTGTAGGCATGTACTATTTTTCAAATGTGTTACATGCAACCCAATGTCAAAAAACACCACAAGTAAAAACCTTTGTTTTTTTCTCCACCTGAAGAACTCACAATGTCTGGCTACAATTCTGTGATTGTGAGATGGAAGCAGTGACACTGATCTGGTACAGGCTTTGGCCTGTGACACCACTGAAGCCTCAGACAGCTATTTCAGTAGATATTGCAAATCTTTGTAGCTCTGCAGCTCGAATGTGGGATGTCCTTGAGGGGCATCACCTTAGCTTTTGAGCATGTAAACTCTTCTTGGAAGGTAGTTATAGTCTTATGTTGCTTGTTGTTTTTGTCTGTCTAATTGAGTGACCATTTTCAGATTCATGAGCTATACAGAAAACTCACCAATGATTAATTTGAAATTCAAATTCTTCATTTCTGAGATGGACACAGGCAGGAAGTTGGCACCATTAACTTCAGATGGCACTAAATGTCCTCTCTGTCCCAAGGTATGAACAATTTAATGGCATGTACAAAAACAACAACATACATTTACAATCGTATTAATGCAATGTTTCGTCCTTTTATTTAAGCAAAATGGCCATCAAATTGTGGCAGGCGATGCCTTGTTCGGGCTGCCACGAGAGCAATCTTCTGGGATCAGTCTGGAGGATCCCAAACAGGGCTGGTCGTTTTTTTGCCAATCAAAAGGAGGTTGACCACTTTGTTTTGGGAGCACAGGACCAGGCATCCAAGGTATTACATTGAATTGTTGTTAACTGCAGTACATTCAATCACAGTTGTAACTGATGGGATAGACATCTCATAGTTCCTGTTGAAAATTGTAGATGTTCATGAGGATCATGATGTATACTGCCTTACAATTCAATTGTTTGCACAAATAATCACTATGTCATTCTGAACTCTTTTGACGTTTTAACATTTTATACCTTTTCACATTTTATTTATCTCTAAAACATCCAGTCAGGGTTCAACATTAAAAAAAATTGCGACTGGCCCCCCCCATGGGGCCAGTGGGTTTGAAATTTACTGGCCCCAAGGCCATTTTTACTGGCATTTCATCAGTATGATACTAAGTACCCAAGTCGACACCATTCTTCTGCTGCAGTTCAATAGCCCGGGGGAACAAGGCGAACGTCTGTCCGTCTTAATTACGTGATATGCCGTTGTTATAAGTCGTGCAATAACATGATGGGCATCTACATTTAAATTCCTAACCAGCATGGTCAATGGCCTGGAAGACGGATTGTCAACCATCCGCTTAACTGTCACGCAAACCAGGTGCTGTCTGCTAGCATGGCTGGTCAGGGATTGTTTTCGAAAATTGTCGGTGCCTATGTAAAAAATATCCACTTTTGTCTGCTTTAGACGGGAACATAACAGACGACACAGTGCATCTTAGCTCCATAAAAAAAGTTGCTTCCGTTTGAACTCATAGCTCTACTTTGCTTTTATCTTCACTTTTGTCTCGCGCCAGTTGTTAAAAAATGTATAGAGATTAGAGAATTACAATTTGACAACCACTCGTCACTCACTCAACTCTTGATTTGCCAAATGTGCGCCCCACAAGCTGCAAAGTTATTTATGCATTTAGCAGATAGCAAAACATGAAGGATGTTAACTTTTACGATGCAATTTTTTTTTTCCAATCAATAATTTGCAGTGGCCCGATCGGGCCAGTGAGTTGCTATTTAATTGTCCCGACGTTACTTTTACTGGCCCCGGGCCATCGGGCCATCGCTTATGTCAAACCCTGCATCCAGTGCTGTCCCAGGTTCAAGGCAGGGAATGCCCTACACTCCAAACCTAAAACCACTAAACTAGATGAGACTTGTGTGTTTGGTTTGGCATGTCGGCATGAGTATCCTTTGAGTTTTCTCAATTTGAAGAAAGGAAAAAGGTTTGAAGGTCTGTTTGTATAATTAATTTAATGAAATCTGATTATTTATATTCTATATAGAAACATCATCCTTATCTCATGGAAAATACCACTTTCGCTGTACCAGCCTTCCATGCATACCGGCATGATCTAGGATGTCAGGTATTCATTTGATTGGAATCTGTAATTTCGAGTTATAATTGTCACAATGTAAAAATACCATTGTATTGTACTTTTATGGGAATGACAGATGCATGCAGTGGCCAGATATGTTTCTGGCAGTGGGCTCGCCGACAGTGACCAAACGGAGAGGCTGTGGTCATACCTCCGAAAATGTGGAAAGATTTCAAAAGAGATGACCCCCTCACAAAGCATCGACACTCAGACCTATGCACTCCTGCATTATGCAAAGAAGGTCAGGGAGAAGCAACGTGAGTATGAAACTGAGCATGAAGTTAATATTTGGTGATTATAGTGTTGAAATACAATTTTATCTAATTAAATAAAATGTTATATGTCATAGCAAGCACAATTCCGCTTCGCCGGCAAAAAGTGCAGAAACAGAGGACGAGGCCAAGCAGGAATTGATGATGTTGCTTGAAGGCATTCCAGGTCGGATGTTTCTAATTGGCGTCTGAACTTTTGAAAATAATCATAATGTGATTTTTTTTTCTTTCTAAGATATATTTATCTTGAGTCTCCTATGTTTTAGGTAGCACACTGTCTGATGTGGAAGTCTGGGCACATCAGATCAAGGACACTCTGACGGAGAAAAGGACATCTCTTACCTGGCAAGAGAGATATGTTGAGACTGTACCAACACCAATGTGTCTCGTAAGTAAACATCTTGTTAACATCTCTGTGTCTGTGTCTGTGGGAGTACAACGGTACTTAGGAATGGCTTGTTGAACCCAACGCTAGTTTCCTCAAGGATCACAATGACTCTTGCTTAGACTGTTGCTCTTGTTGGTTAGTGGTAGCTGATTTAAACTGTTGTTTTATATTTAATCCTATTTTTATTGCTTTCCTACAGGTACATTCGCACTTAGAGATTCATGTTGTGTATTGTCATTTGCTTAACTACATGCTCTTATGGTTTCTTCCCTTTAGCACTTATTTTGGTTGTTCACAATGTGTACTTCTGTTTTTGGCTACCTGCAATGCTTTGGGGCTATCTTGTTGTTATTATCAGTGACGTATGCACTTTGTAAAGCTCTCTCTTGGAAGTCGCTTTGGATAAAAGCGTCTGCTAAATGAATAAATGTAAATGTAATGTCTTCATATCTACTATACTTCAGTCTTCCCAATGCTGTACAAACCAAATGCTGTGTCCTGAACCTGATCCAAATCATTGATGGCATGGTTACTTCTGTCTCGGTTCCCTGGGTGCTGCAAACTACCTAAAGTAAAACTAAAAGAGCTATCAAATTATGCGTAAAATACATAATGTAATTTCAGATGCTTTCGCTGTGTAATCTATTTTCTAGATCAGATCGTTCATCTTTCAACCAAGAAGAAAGGACAGCAGAATTGGCTATTCAGCACGAAAAGTTAATGTCCAAAACCAAAATGTTCCCACTTATAATTGTGAATATATGATCAAATAGTTAAGATGTAACTACTTTTAACAGTTACATTTTTGTTTAGCTTGGAGAAAAAACTGAAAACAACCGAGAAGAAACAACGGATTGTTCGCTGGTCTCCTCAGCAGTGTCTTCCATTTTGGGAAAGCCTTGAGCAAAAGAAGACACACGATATGCTTAGCACCATCCACAAGCTTGTCCTTGAGCGTTCCTTTCTCTGTGGTATGATCCAGAAAAATGCAGGTATATAGATATATTGTTATACTATGTCATAATTACATTTTGTTTTGATTTATTGAGCACATGTGGAATAATTGAATATTTTGATTCAGTGACCATTCTGTAGCAATGCTACTTTCAGTAGGCCTATACAAACTGTTGTTCACAATGCCAAACATAATAGCATTTTCTGAACACTGACACCCCCATAAATAATTTCAGATGGGCAAAACATCGCTGTACGGCTTACCGAAAAATAAAGAGGTCCTCAGAGAGGGTGAGGAACCAGGTCAAGTTATATATTGCAGAGACAAACCCCCCCATTCTCCAAAAGACTGGAGTATGAAGAGGAAGAGGCTCTCCAGCAGGACCATCCAGTGTGGTCCCTTATATCAGAGACCTTGGAAGACAGCCTGCACGGGGGGAAACAGCAAGCTGTGATGCTTTTGCAGATTTGCAAGAGAGCAGAAGAGGAGAGGCAGCACATTGAAAAAGATCTCTTCAATGCCCAGCAATTTTATGAGAGGGAGTTGAAGCTTTATGAAGCTTCAATTACTTCTCTTTAGACTGCCACGCGCTATAACCAGGGCGCTTCTGCACTACTGCAGAAACAAGTTTAGAAAATAAAGACATTTTTTACTTCTTTTGCTGCTATTAGTATTTCCACATCAGTCTTGAATGACATAGACATAGACAGCGACGTGCAAAGTGAGTGGTCTGACAGTGGTTCCGCTGAGGACTGGGAATAAAATGTATAGAAATAGGGGCAGGAAGTAGATAAAAGCAGGGATGCAAACGGCGCGCTTTTTGGCGCCTCCCGCTTTTTTCACGTCAGCTTGGGTGACTTGTGTGAATCGTGCAAATCCGAAGAGTTTTTTTTGGGGGGGGGGGGGGTCTGATTATAATTGCACCAACAGTAATTCTAGATTGCCTCCACCAAACAAGTAAATAGGAAAAAGCAAATCAGCAGTATGCGCGCAAGCGTGAACTAGCCTACTTGTGTGTCTTCTTGCTGCGTATATTTTACTGTCTATGGCGAGGTGACTCAATAGGCGGATCTGGACCTAGACGCAATACAAGTAAGTTTTCATTGGTGCGTGATTTTGTGCTATAGCCTATAGACCAATTATCACCCTATGTCACACAACTGTCAAGCAGGCTCAACTGCGCATGTGGGTTGCAAAAGACAACTTCTCCCCGTTCTATTACTCTTGGAGTGTCGTTCAGGTCATCATATATCTCTGGCCACTGGATTGCAGGGCTTGATATTAACTTTTTGAGGCTCTTGGCCTTTGGACAAATACATTTACGTTCACTTCTCTATGCACAAAAGTCACTTGACCCCGATACCCTTAAATAGCCTGTCCAAGTGATCGGGCAAAACTAGCCTGGCTAACGGAGGTCGCTTTCTCAGGCAAATGACGAATGAAACAGACAGGTTAAAGAAATCCGAGATTCTGGCTATCTTCACCAGACTCGTATCTACATTAGGCAGTCCTCCCTGACGTTTCTGGTGTAGAATGGAGTGAAATACAACATTGTGCACACTGCCAGTGAGCGAGTCTGACTGAGGCTAACGTCAAAACAGTGTAACTGGATATGTAGTCTCACTCAGATTGCCAGTTTAAACAAATCAGAAAAATAATCGGACCAGCTGACTAAAAGCAGAATTCTCATATCTATTGAAAGCTGACCTAATCGACTTTTTAAATGTAGAATTGACTGTAAAAGTGTAAAATTATGAACTTTGTGACATGACGTGAAGACATGGTTGCCGCTCGACTATGCGGTATGTACCGGGCGACATTCTCACTCAAATTTCAAGACTTTCGTGACCCAAATCAAAATTCTGATGCGACAGATCATTGGGTAATCGCTTTCTCTCTTAAAGGCATGTCCTCCTCGACGCTTTTGGTCTTTTTAAATCTTAACTATTTGTATTATCCGTGTGGTCCTTTTGCCATTTAAAATGCTATCCTTTCCCGGTTTTCTGCAGCCACAGTGCGCGCGCATCCCGATTGCTTACAAACAAATAATTGGTCTATATTTTTTTCCTACTCGATGTGCTTTATATCTTCCTTGTCCAATCTAAAGCTCCATCAGGAATCACTCACTCAACGTTGGCCGCAACCTTTGTCAGTCACGCAGGTTGTGTGTGTCATTCGCAACAACGCAGGCTCATCGATTTGCCAACGGTACCTGCATGTTTCTTCTTTAGCGAAAATCATGGCGAGACAAACCCATAAAGCGAAAAGTTGATTCCAAAAATCGCATATTTCAGACTGGGCTGACAAGTATGCATTTGTGCTGCCGGTGGGGATGAATTAGGATAAACATCGAAGGAAATGTGGGAATTATGTTAACTGAAACAAGGAATGTGGTGTATAATTATATGAAATGTATGATGAAAATTGGCTAGCAATTTTGCGCAAACAAATACCAAGAATAGGTTGCAGCAGTTTGTCTTTTGACTACACTTGCAAAATCGACTAATGGGACTGAGCTCGAATAGCTTCGGCGACTTTTTATAGTACAAAATCGCTATCATTAAAAAGGAGATGCAGTCCTTCGACAGACCCTCCCTCAAGCAAAAACCCGGCGTGCGTGACGCTGAGCGTCCGTGGGAGGGACATAATCGCAACATTTATCCAATGACCGTATAGTTTCGAACTGTTCAAAGCAGCCCCATTCAAGTCCCTGGACGCTGGGCTTCAACAGAGAAATGCACTGTGACGCTACCGGAAAGTATGAGAAGGAAATCGAGTCATTGGACCTGCTAATTTAATGTGTCTGATTCTGAACGAACGCGTCTTTGAGATGAACGTGTTCTAACACGTTTAAAAATGTTAACACAATAGTAAATATTTGACCATACATTTTTTTGACATTTTTTTAGGGGAAGCCGAGCTTCCTTTGCAGTCTTAAAGAAATCGCCTACTTTCATGGATTTTATTGGGAAGGTGACCATACACAGCTTGTGGCAAGTAGAACAAACTACCTCTCAAAAGTAAGAACCTACTGGCCTTGTCCTCCATTGATCCTGTGGTGAGGGGCCATTCCCAGGTTGTTACTTAGCTGAAGGAGTTGACTAGGATCATCAACATTTAGTGCCCTTAGAGGTGGCCAGGAAGAATAGAAAGAAGGAGTAAAACCAGAAGAAGTGCTAGATAGTTTAATAAGAGTTTGTCTCTGAAAAAAAAATGAAATTGAATATTACAAATTAGTTTTGGTGTATTTTGATCTTCAGAATGTCATTTTACTCTGTGCATATGGGGTGGGCCAGGGATGTCAGGGGGTTGGTGTGGCAATGTAAGGATATGGATATTTGCCGCGGGGCGAGGGCTGAAATTACTTCTCTCTTTTTTTACCATACATGTGTTTGCATCCCTGATAAAAGGAGGAGAGTACATCAAACTCACTCTATTCTGCTCCTGTTTGTTGTAGGTGGCATGGTCAAAGCCAAACTTTTTACTGAAGCTTCAGGCTATTTCATTTTGAAGTGATGGTTTGTTTTAAACTAGTTGTGAATTGCACACATAGGTCTGTTTTCTTTCCTGAATACTTTGAATTTTGTAAATATTATTAGTCTCTGTAAATCATTTTCTCAGAATTTGTATTATCCTTATACTGTGCCTTATATTATGTCATGGCTTTAGCAATGTAAATGTATATGTAAGTAATATTAAAATGTTGTTGTGATTTAAAGAGCACTGTGGAAATGTAAAGGCTACTAAACATATTGTATTGTTTCTCAACCCTTTTTAAAGAACACTCTGCATCCACTGCTGGTCCCTCCCAGCCTCCTACCTCTGAATAAAAACATTAACATTTCTTTGGTTGATGATGAAATATCGTGTTGCATCTTTATACCAGCCTGTACTACGATCAAGATTTGGCGTTAATGAGGTAACTTCAGGTTCAACCCCGGGTTTTCTGTATCACAACGGTGAATCACTGTCTACCGGGGTAGATCGCCATGGTAACACATGCTGAATGCCTAACCCAGGGGCATCGTTAGACCCCTTTTACTGGGGCACGTGCCAGAAGGGGCACAAGTCAGAATTGAGGTAGGCTAAGAACACATTACAAAACTAAGGAACGTTTTTAAATGATAGCCCTACCAATCATCTATTTTACATGAAGCTCAAAAATCAGTATTTGCGCTCAAACGAATGCAAAAAAATGTGCATGCTGGCATTAACTATTGATATCCCTGCCAAAGTTGATATCAAACTTGTGTCCCTGAACTGTTGTATCATGGGTTAAGCAAGGGGAGTTTCTATAGCCGAGTAGTGCATTGTACGCAGCAAGCTTGGAAGAAAAAAAGGGATATGAATGGTGGCCTGTGCCCCAGTAGAGCTTTATGTCTAACAAAGCCACTGGCCTGACCTAAAAAAAAGCCCCTCCCACCAACTCATTCTTGAGGATAATGGTGTCACCGTTCATAGAATATCCTATGGAGCTTGGTGTGCGGATAGTGAGAGGTGCGCTCAGAAGAGCCAGAACATTTAGGGCCCGACAAATCCCTTTGGCATTCCCTGATGAGTATCTTTATGACAGATAGATTCTCAGCTGAGGGAATTACGAATCTTTGCCAGCTTCTTAAACCGTATGTTGCCAATGCGACATATCGCCACGGGTACTTTTATGTAGTGCCATCAGAGCCTGACATTAAAATGTTTGCTCACCAGCCACTGTGGCTAGTGGTTTTCCAAAGTCACTAGCCACTCAGTAATTTCACAAATTTGTTAGCGGAGATCTGGGAAATGTAGTTCCTTTTTCTTTTACAACTCTGTATTTGTATTGTACATTTGTGTAAAAGTTGTATTTGGCTCCATGTTGAATCTTTAACAACAATAGTAAGTAAAAAAAAACGTATAATTAAGGAATTTGGCCACTTTATACAAAAAATCTAATTTTATTCATTTTACCTTTCCCTGTCTCTTTGAAATATATGCCCAACATAAGGTCTAGTCCAGCAGGGTGAATTCGTCATAGGACCAACCCAAATACATAATTGGATAGGTTTTCATAAGAGAGTAACACAATGCCATTCTGAAGGCTCTACTTGGTTCCTGATGTGACATATAGCCTAGACATCTGAACTTGGACTTTTAGCCAAAAATGTGGTACCCTAGGTGGCGTTGTTGATCCCCTGTTGGTACTAGGGTTATGATATTAAATATTTTGTATAACTAACCCCAATCATTCACTGTACCTAGCCATGGCACTATAAAAGGAACTCAAAACCCTAACCCCTAATTTTGGACCAAAACTACTTGTGTGATTACAACTCTGTGTTTGTATTGTACAGTGGACCTGAAAGGCAGGTTGAGAAATAACCGTTCTGCTTTCAGATTTGTGGATGGTCTAGTCATAATGAACAGTGATAAACATTGGATATGTCTAAGTATGTAATACAGATAGACGTTCCTACATGTAACTGAATGGAAAAAGTCACCAACAACGTTAGCAGTTTCATTTAATTTATTTTTAAAGCGACTCAGAGGGGCCCCCAAATCAATTCTGCTTAGGGCCTCATAAAGGCTTGGGCCGACCCTGCCTGTCACACCTGCAATCCCCTGTGACTCTGGGCAATGGTCACCAGTTAAAGAAAGACATGTCCCTTCCAGAGTGAGAGTACCTCCAGTGTACTTAAATGACTGTAACTATCCGTGAAAAAAAAGACAAATAAATAAACATATATGAGAAATGTAAAAATGTTGACTTCTGTTACTTTGTTAAAGTTATAATTGAATGATGTTCAAAAACATAAGAGGTGGAATGTTGAAAGTAAATATATCAACTGTTAACATTGGATATGATTTTATCCAATTTCATAAAGGTTAAAAGGTTATGAGATTAACACAAAACAGTCTTAATTTATAAACTTGTTTATGCTTGAATATGTGAAGTGTTGAGTTAAACATTCAAGAGGACTGAAAGAAAAATATTCACTGTTTTCAACATGAGTTGTAGTGTTTAGTTATGGATCTTTTAGACAGCATCTTGAAGTCAGAAAGGGGGAAGTAGTATTAGTTAGAATACGGGGTAGGAACCTTCCGTATGTAACCTGTGTAACCAGTAGGGGGAGTTCAATAAAGGAACGCAGGTCTTAAGATGCCATCACGTCTCTGCAAGTCCCTATTATATTAGTTAATATTGCAAGGCTAACTGAACAACTAGCACAGTGAAAACAGATAGGCTAAATCCAGGCCTAGAGAGTCTGAGAGTTAGAGGATTTTTCTAAACCTATAGCATACAACTCTACAGACTACAGCCTTGGTGAGAAGTGATCTTTAGATGGTTATCTTTCCCCATGAAGTTGATCAGATAGTAACCATTTTCTGATCAGGCCCCATCTGAGCCAATGCTGTGATTGAATTGTAGTTTGGTGATCCTGGCCTGAATCAGTATACAGTATAGTAATAGTGATGGTTGGATCCAAAGAGCATTCACCGATGTTTGTCCTATACATACATGCTGCTGTGTCAGCAGTATGGCCTGGATTAAGTTTATAGAGGGTTTTCACCGACGTCACGTTCTGGGTGGTAACCCGGATGCGCGGCCATATTGGAGGCACTCGATGTAAAGAAGCCCCCACCCCTCGCCCCTCGGCTTGAAGCAACGGCCCCGGTGGATGTAGGTGGTATTGCATGTACGGTTAGGTTTCCGACTCTTCCGGTCGTTTTTATTCTATTAAATCCATTTAACATTTACAAAACTGTCTCCCCCAATAATTTTTGTTCGATTCTCGAACCTGGCTTATACTACTGGCTTTTTCATAGAATAATTTTTCCAGATTTTTGCTAAGTTTGAAACCAATCCGAAATGGGTAAACTAGCAACCCATTTATTTGCTTAGTCAATGAAAGTTGCCTGCAAATGTGCTCACGGATACCAACAGGGCACGAGCAGAAAAAGTTCACATTGGCCGATAGCCGATTTACATGAGCTCTCGGAGCTAGGGAAAAAAAGAGCCACTGTTTAAAGCTAGACCGGAAGACACGGAAGTGGAAAGATGGCCGCGTCCAGTCTCGCACTCTCGCTTGCCTCACTGCGCCACTGAGCACTTTTCATAGAAATGAATGGGGACGCCATCTTGGACGACAAAAGTAGCTTACTCTAGTTATATTAACTCTATGGGTGTAAACAACTAAACGGAGTACAACCGAAGAACGTATATTCTATACTCTTTGGTACAACTGTAGCCATGTGTAAACGACCAAAATGGTCATCAAAACGCGTCCAAGATCTAAAGGCATATAGGGAAGGACTTGGACCACAAGAAAAGGGTCGATATTTTGAGAAAATAGGATTTATTGGCGGTGCAGATCCCTACCAGTTAGCTCCCTCTACTTGGATCCGTGACGACCCGGTGATTCTGCCTTCAGTTGGATATCCCGATATTGTTAACTACCTGGTTTTCTCGCAGAACCCATACACATGCAGTAGTTTGATATGAATTATATTATGTCAATATCAGCTTTACAGTAAAATAAGCGCACAGTACAAACAGTAAAAGCAGTAATTGTTTTGACTATTTACTATAAAAAATATTATCATTACAATAGAAATTTATTTTGAGCCGTTGAAATAAACATTTCACAATATCTGACAAGAAATGTGCCAAACAAATCCGTATGTTGTCCAGATTTTTCCCTCGTAGATCTTGGTTGAGCTTTGCCAACCACAAGCGCCTCCTTTCCTCTGAGAATCTCTGGTATTCCTTTCCCTGGTTTTTAATAACTTTTGGAATTCGCTAATATACCAAGTGTTTTTCACGATCTGTCCTATTTGTACAGCCTGAAACACGGCAATAATTCACAATTTCCCTTGAGGACGTTCTGGATATACTTCAGTGCCAGTGCTTTGTTGTGATGCGGAGTGCCTCCAAGATGGCGACTTCCGGTCTGATGACGCGTTGGTGAAAACCCTCATAGAGGGTATTGTGAAATGTTTATTTCAGCGGCTCAAAATAAATTTTCTATTGTAATGATAATATTTTTTATAGTAAATAGTAAAAACAATTACTGCTTTTATTGTTTTTACTGTGCGCTTATTTTACTGTAAAGCTGACATTGACATAATATAATTCATATCAAACTACTGCATGTGTATGGGTTCTGCGAGAAATACAGGTAGTTAACAATATCGGGATATCCAACTGAAGGCAGAATCACCGGGTCGTCACAGATCCAAGTAGAGGGAGCTAACTGATAGGGATCTGCACCGCCAATAAATCCTAATTTCTCAAAATATCGACCCTTTTCTTGTGGTCCAAGTCCTTCCCTATATGCCTTTGGATCTTGGGCGTGTTTTGATGATCATTTCGGTCGTTTAAACATGGCTACAGTTGTACCAAAGAGTATAGAATATACGTTCTTTGGTTGTACTCCGTTCAGTTGTTTACACCGAGTGCCTCCAATATGGCCGCGCATCCGGGTTACCACCCAGAACGTGACGTCGGTGAAAACCCTCTATAGTTAAGGGGTTGGCATTTTGGAGAAATGGTCAGGGTAACACTTAGTTGGATGAGAGATTAATGCTAAGTGAATGCAAGGGGGTGGATTGTGTGTGTGTGCATGAGAGTGTGGAAAACAGAGACGTGTAAAGATCATACTAACCACTTAAAGCAGGTGTACTGTGGACTACCTATGGTCGTTTTTTGCATGTCAATTATTATTTATTTATTTATTGGTTGTCAACTTCAATACACGTATTGTCCACAAGATGGCGAGCTTTATCCTCCTGGTGCAGGATTAGAAAAGACAATGGATGCATGTACATTAAAATGTTATATTACTTTATATCTTTATATTGTAATTTTATTGGCACACTTACGGATTCGGCAAAAACCTTTTCACTGCACATGGTGCTTTTACGATGGAGCATGTGACAAATAAAGGCCGGGTTTCCCAGATTCGTTAAGAAGCTCTTAATGCTAAAAGCCTCTTAGGAGCATTCTAAGAACGCTCTTAGAACGCTCCTAAGAAGCTCTTAGTGTTAAGAGCTTCTTAACAAATCTGGGAAACCGCCAAGATACGAACAAGTACCCAGACTGCCCCGACATGCACTCACACATGCACAAACACACAAAGGGTAGGGGTATACGTGCTATACACCTACAGCTCAAGGGTGTGGTTTGAGTTAATGATTGACAGCGATAACAGATCTGTGTATGTTTGCTTTCTGTGTGTGTCCATTATTGAATGACAGCATATGTGTGTCTGTGTTAGTGTGTACAGTGTAGATTTTAACAAAAGCCTTATTCACCGGGTTTGGCTCCATATCAACAAGTCTGTGTGAGCGTTTGGAGGTGTGGAGTGTGTGCATGCGTGTGTAGAAAATGTGTTGCTCATACCAGTGACTCCAAGAAGGGAAGGCCAGTGAGCAGATTGTCCTGGTGTAACCTGGGTGTTTGTGCTTGACGTGCTATCTGATTCAGATATTTCTATCCCTGATAAACTTCTACTAGCAACACTCCAAAATTACAGCGCCATTAAAAACTACTTGTAGCTACTAACCCTTCATAGGCAATTACACCATTTGGTGCTTCAATGAGAATGAAACAATCTTGTGATGAGAAAGGAGAAAATATAGTGTGTTGAATAACAGGCTGGTGTACGATACTGTCTTTGTAGCTCCCTCTCTCTCTCTCTCTCTCTCTCTCTATCTCTCTCTCTCTCCAACCCTCCCCTTTTGTCTTCCTTCCCCTTATTTCTATTTTTCTCTCACCCCCTCTCTCTCCCTCTCCCTTGCTTCAACAGTGGCAGCAAATTTGGGCTGCTGCCAGAAGAGGCTGTCCATGCTGTGCAGCTGAAACTTTTACAAGCCAAGGAAGAAAAGAGACTTGAGGACAGTGATCTCAGAAATAAAAGAAAAAAATTGAGAAAAGAAGAGAGGGAGAGAGAAAGAGAAAGAGAGGAAAACACATGCATAATGCCTTTCTAGCTTCTACTCTTCTTATTCTTTCTCCTACCTGCTCTCTCTGTCTCTCTCTCTCTCACACACACACGTGTCATTTGTTGGATAGTTTAATGTACTTGCACTCTGGTTTGGGAGGGGTGAGCGTTGAGAGGAGAGAGAAAGGCAAAGGTAGGTATGTGGTGGTGGAGAGGGGGGGGGGGGGGTACGGTTCAGCAAGTTCAACTGAGGAAAGAAATAAATGCATAAACAACAAAAGGAGGTGACGTCACATAGTGTCTGAACCGAGGACAGAATTACATGGATGAACCGTATTCACACCAATCTCAGTGTAGATGTGTGTGTGTGTAGATAGTGTTTGCAAGAGTGTCTCTGTCCGTGACACTGTCTACAAAAACAGAATTGAGTTTTTTTTTTTTTGGCACAGCGAAGCTGGAGTATTATGGTCTGTTTGATACCTATGGTCTGTTTTGTGGCTGCGAGACCCCTGCTTGATTTTTTGTGTGCATGTGTATGTGTGACTGTTATTTACCTGCGGCACAAAAAAGGATTCCATTAACAGTCATGGATAACATAGACGTTTATCCTGTTCTTTTGACATTCTTAAGAATATGTTTGTTTCAACAAGGATGATGGCATGGAAAGCCTACCAAGCATAGCAAGAATTAGAACAACCCACGACAACGCTCAATTGGCCAAGGGCAGCTTCCAACAGCTCTGAAGACTGCTCTGATTGGTTCAGGGCTGAGCCGGGATGAAGGAGCAGGAAGACGTCTGTTCTGGACAGAGTTTTGCACTCAGTTTTGTCAGTTTTCTGGGCTTTGAGTTGGGGAGGAGTTCGGTTGAGTCCATGTGCTGAAACCCTCCTGGGTAGCGACGGGAGCACAGAGACCTGGGACTTCTGCCAAAAGGCCGACAAAAACATTTGTGACATTCTCAGAGACGTACCCCCCTCCCACTCACCTCCCTCCCCCAAGTCTGCTTCCATCTCCTCGTTGGTTAATTTAGCCTATCGAGCCCCCCCCCTCCTACCACCGCCTCTCAGGGGTTCTGATATTATCCCTGGATGAAGTGAGACAGGAGTGGAAGGAGGAAGAAAGGAGTAGTACAAAACTCTCGTCCAAATAGCGTAAGTACAGTAAATCTCTGGGATAAGACATCCTCTCCCATCTCTTTATCTGTCTCTCTATCTCTTTTTCTTTTGTCAACTAAGTGACAAAATGGCGGTCGCCTGGAATTCTACGTTTTGAATAGGAGTTAGGTTAACATGCTCATGGCTTGGCAGAGCTTACATTTCTGCAGTGTGCTAGTACTGCACAGTATTTTTCACCACAACCCAATGACCCTGGCCATCTGTGGTGCTGCTGAGACAAGGGTGTGTCTGTGTGTTTTGCAGGTTAGATGATTAACACCCAAACCCCTGCAGTCCCAGAGCACTCCCAGCTGTTCTCTCGCAGTTTATTACAAGGCTCTCTCTTTCTCTCCCGTCTGTCTGTTTCTCCTATTTCTCTCTCATTTCTGTCTGTCTGTACTTTCTCTCTGTCTATCTGTTCGGAACAAGTCAACTTTTCACATATGCTTTCTCTCTCTCTTTTTCTCTCTCTCACCCTATGCCCCACCCCTTCCCCCACCACCTCACCTTCCCCATCGCTTTCTGTCCACTCCTCTCTTTTGCTATCTCTCTCTCTTTCTGTGTCCCTCCCTTCCTCTTTCTGTGTCTCTCCTCCCCCTCTCTCCCTCGATCTCCCTCCCACTTGGCAGGGATGCCTAAGTGGGCAGGCTGAGCAAGGAGAGAGCAGAGCAGAGGGCGATTCTGCAGGCTGGCAAACCGAATGTGTGTTATTTGGAGTGTATGTTATGATAATATGTATGCATGTTTATGCTGTGTGTGTTTCTATAATTTAGTCCACTGCCCTGGAGTGTTTTAGAGCTTTGTGATAATCTTTGTGTTTGTGTGTGTGTATGTCTGCTTGCGCCCTTCTGTCACCCCCTGCATGGACGTACGTTGTCACGCCAGAAGGAGGGGATTGTGGGAAGGGGGCGTAGCAATGAGAGGGTGTGCACTCCATTTCTGCACTCCCTTCTTCCCGCCATAACAGGCCTCTTCTCCTCCAGTTTTTCCTCTCTTCGGCCCTGCCAGTCGTCGCCACAGAAACGATGTCCAGGTATTTTTCCTTTTTATCCTTAAACTACCCTTTCTCAACTTCCTCTTGCCCTACTTCTCTCCTTTTCATGCTCGATCACTTCGTTCCTGTCTCCTCTCCTTCCAGTCTTGTCATTACTCCTTATTTGAACCTTCCGGATGCCACGCTGCATTCAGCGCTCCGCCATCTTTGTTTTCTAATTTTTGGGAAAGGTTTTCTGTTCACTGGAGGCTTGCCTCCCTGATTTCTCATTTCTTTCCTCCCTGTCTGCTATGGAGAGACAAGCAGGCTTTGACAGACCAATAAACAATATTGCCTGTGGGAAGTGCTGGACAGAGCAGGTGTCTCATGAAAATGATATGGAATACAAGTGGTCATGTACCTGAGCGTGGAACACATGGCATAAGTGAGTCTCTATGAGCGCAAAAGGGTTGTGAATGTAAGAGTGTGCGTGTGCATGTGAATGCGGAGAAAAGGTATGTAAAATTAAGTAGGTTTGAACACCATTTGTACTTAAATTAAAGTATAGGCTATTAAAGTAGCTGTGATCAACGAGACAGGTACACACATATAGCAGTCTTATTGCCACAGGTAGTCATGATGGGTCAGCAGGGAAATATTTACCTTTCTTAACTTTCTCTAAACACTGTTGTGTTTCTCATGCCCCCTACCATGAAACCCCGTTGTTTGGTGACTGTGTGTGTGTATGTGCATACATGCAAAGGGCGTACTGTGTTTTATAGTGTCTGCTGAACTGTACTGTTTGCGTGGATGTTTTCTTCATAACAGGAAACCCAGACAGGAACAAAACTTTGTCAGTATGTCAGACATACTAGCATCCTGATAAGACACTTCTCTCATGGTGATGCAGAACAAAACAACAGTAACTAGCTGCAGTTGAGTTATTACACATCAGTCTGACAGATGGCTGGCATGTGACACAATTAACATTAGGCACCAATATTCATATTTCTTGGCAAACAAAAGCAGGACACATTCACATTCTGTTTCCATCTATAGGCTGAAGAGTCATCTGTTATTCAGTATAGTGGATTTACTACAAATTAGGTAAGATTTTTTTTATTAAACTTGGTTGCTCTTTCTTTTTCAAAAGCTGGAATAGGTTGTGCTTTCTATAGAAAGTATATTTACTATTAAACATTTATTTGTATTATGCGATAATTTTTTACATTCAAAGCTCAAAGGATTGCTTTCCTCTACACGCTACTCAACATTGTGTGACTCTAAACAACAAAAGGGGAAATGTTTGATGCAAATGGAGTTGAACTTGTGTGTATCCATTAACGATCAGATAACTCGACTGCTTGGAAGAACCTAGAGTACATTAACCTAAAATGGGGTGTTGTTAAAATGGCGACTCAATGCCACGTGTTAGGATATCAAGAACATTTGTTTGTTACACTCATCAAGTCACTCATAATGCCATCAAAACTAAATACGCATCCCTCTTTAATGCAAAAACAATCTTTCCATCATTCAGTATTGACCCAAGGTAGCAGGGATTCGGACCAAAACAGTATGAAGTAAGATACTGTCTGTGTTTTTTTCACACAGAGAGAAGGAATGGAGAAGGGAACAGGGGAGCGATGAGAGAAATCGACAGAGACACTAAGAGAGAAGGAGAATGAAGAAAAAAAGAGAAATAGAGAGAGAGGCGTGGTGAGGAGAGCATTTTTCTCCGCCTTCTCCTATCCTCAGATGAACTCCTCATGTTGCCTCATAATGCTGATGTTTTTTTCACTCCTGGAGGCAGCCTGGCTTACTTCCTGCTTTCAGCCACCACTCGGCTGATTGGTCGATATCTCTTTGCTCAATGGCCACGGCCAAGGAAAAGCAACAGGAAGTGCTTCGGCTAACGCAGGACACGAGTATGCTTAACAATTTTTTGGGGGGGAAATACACACAGTTGTGATCGAGTGTGTGTGTGCATTTCAGGATGTTTGAATGCATGTGTGTGTGTGTGTGTGTGTCAGAGCAACTAAGAACTAAGAGCACAAAGGGGAAAGGGACGACGACTAGCGAGATATAGAGGAAACAACTGGGAGTAGGGGGGTGGGGTTAGAATAGAGCCAACAGAATCTGAGAACTAAGTTAAAGTAGGTTACATTGCACAATTTTGTGAATTTAAATGCTCAGTCTCTGCCCTGCTCTAATGTCCCATACACATGTTGTATTTATCACATCCTGGTGTCACCTGGTGTTTTTCTCAGCTCAGTATAGTACATAGTGTGTGCGTTGATGTGGATCGCAAGACAAGTGGGCGCCTCGCCAAGTGGGTACCAAATGGGTTCAGTCGCCACCTACCCTCACCCTCCCAGACACACATACTATCCCCCCCATCAGTCTGTAACTCATAAAGAGGCATTCCTCTGTGAATGGGCATGGAAAAGCTGGCATAACAATATCAAACGAACACTTCCTGGCTCCCATGTTGACTCCTGTAACAGACAGACAATATCAGTCGCCAGCTAAAGTGGGGGGGCTGGAGCTTACCCTTGCATTAAAACCATTGTTTGCTGGAAGTAATTTCTACTAGTGTTGTATTCGTCATGATGCCATTGATTGTGGGGCATTCTGCCGCAGGAAACACCTTCTCCCTGTGCCTGCCACCACCAAGCCCCCACCCCCTCACATTTACCACCTCCTTCCTTGCCTCATTTAAATTCTGCCTGGCACACAGACGCTGCCCATTACTTGGCACTGGGCAGAGAGAGTGAGAGAGAGAGAGAGAGAGAGAGAGAGAGAGAGAGAGAGAGAGAGAGAGAGAGAGAGAGAGAGAGAGAAAACCACAAGAAGCCGTACCAATCGTCTGGTTCTCCCCGCGGTTGTGGCTGTGCCAAGCATTCATCATGCCTTGTGGACAGACCCGTCGATCCTTTAGGTATTTCGCCTGTCTCTCTTTCAAACATGTTACTTCTTTTTTGGTGGGAGTTTTTGGCGGAGGTTTTACGTCTGTTGGCAGGTTTTGCCAATTGATGAATGTGTTTATGTCTTCTGGATGGCTGAGGAGTAAATCTGATGACTTACGTCCTTGCGACTGCAGGAGAGAGAGGAAAGGCCTACTGTATCATTCAGCGAAATAGTTTTGCCTTCGATTATCTTTTTTGAGTCGTGGGATGAGGCAAGAAAGAAAGAATGACTTGCCGCGTTTTCAAGACTTCCAACGGCTTGGCTGAGAAATTGACCTCTTTGCCAGAATAAGGTATCCGTGATGGCTGCATTAGTGAATGACAAGGCAGCCATTTTGTGTCAGATGAACAAAAAGAGGGTGCTGTGTTTGATGATGACAATCCCTCTCTACAATTTTAAACACTGACAGTGACTTGGCTTTCAAAACTGCTTGGGTTTTCTGTGTTCTGCTTGCTTTGGAGTCCTTGGCGCACATCTTGGTATAGTCAGGGGTCTCCATTTACATCGTAGTACACTTGCACAGTTGCACAGTTGTCGTCAGTTTTTTTCTGTTGAAAAGGTTTTTGTGTTTTCGCACGTAGCTCTGTTTTATATATATTCTTTGAACACAGTCCTGGCATTGCATGTCAATGAATAAAAAGTGTAAAGCATTATAATAACACATGCAACTAGTGAAATTCTATATCACCGTATGCTGCTTTAAAACTTTCAAGGTTATTCCACAAAATTTAAATGACAGCATTAAACACAAGTTAGTTTACACATTGTCAAATGACCTATGGGCAAGGCCTATATTACAACAAAGTGCTGTCACAAATATACATTTACACTGTATCGTATGAGAGAGTTAGAAGAGTGTTATACAGATTGAAATGTGACCCCAGTTTCACATTGCTGATAAGGCAGTAGTTTGGGAGCGTTATCTCATCTTCCTTGGCTGGGTTAGCATCCACTAGACCAGGAAATCAACCCCAGAGAAACATTTCCTGATTAGCCCATGACGGAAGCAAGATATCAGGGGCCAAAAGAGGACACAACATTACGTTTTTAGTCCTTTCAAATGTTGTTATTGCTGTTATTCAATCATTGCATGAAATTACTATTTGAACATATGTATCATAGAGAGATTAAATTAGACCAACTATATGGACCAGACTTTTGGCTTGGTTTTGAACTTTTAGCAAATAGAATCAACTCCTAAATGCAGCTGCTCTACTGGCTCATGTCAAATTTGAGTGTGTGCCCTGTTTCACAGACAAAGCTGATAGCCAGAGGCGAAGGCCAGAGTCTAATGGTCCCCACATGACTGTCCACGTCTGGTGTTCATGGAATTAGAGAATATAGCTTCAGTGTTTGGAATCAAACCAAATCTGGTAAAGACAAGTGACAATAGACAGTCAAGTCAGAATGACAACCGTTGGCCTGTGCAAATAACTTGCGTGTTGAAGTTTGAGGTAGAGTTGGATCAAGTTTTCCCCTCTCTCTCCAAAATGGCAAAATTTTAATGATGACTCATTAAAATTTTGTTTCCACTACCACACTGCAAAACTGTAACCCAAAAGCCCTCTTATTTGCAGAGCGTTGCTATTCTTGCAACTTCCACTAAGCCAAGTAGCTTTCTGGTCTGCCCTTTTCACAACCTCACTGCATTTCACTGTGTCTCTTTCTCCGCCTTCCAGACAATATCTATCTCTACTATTGATTGAGAGTTCTTGGCAACCAAACATGGTGTATGTGTAGATTGTGGCAGAGTTGGGCTCTGTGCCAACGTTACACCTGTCTGTCTGTCTGGTGCTATCATACTGGAGAGGTCCTCTGCATGCTAATGAGGGGCTGGTTGCCATCTCCGGGGGCCCTGGCTCTCAAACTAATTATGCAAAGTGGGTTCCAACCCCGACGCACCCCTCCTTCACTATGTCTGCCCTCACTCCCCACCCCACCCCCAGGCCTGGCAAGTAGGCTGCCACCCGTTAACCCCTTCCGCTGCTGTGCCAGGGGAGATACTTGCAGATGCCCCTATTGTGCCTGCTTGCCTTGCTTCCAATTAAGCTAGTGTCTCAAAAGAGCCATCATAGAATCAGCAGTGTTAGAATCTGAAGTGGCTTTTGGAAATGTCCCTTACAAAAAATAAGCATATTAAAGTATACTATAAGTATACTAAAATATGGATAGTAAACTTTTAGTTCACTTTTGATACACTTTTAAGAAGTATGCTTAGAAAATAGTTCACTTTTGATATACTTTTAAGAAGTATACTTAGAAAATAGTTCACTTTTGATATACTTTTAAGTATGCTTTGAAAATAGTTTACTTTTAATATACTTTTAAGTATGCTTTGAAAATATTTCACTTTTTATTTACTTTTAAGAAGTATGCTTAGAAACAGAAACATTTCTTCTGGAGTAGGATGTACGTTTTCTATTATTATACAGCAAAAACAGTCAAAATAATTTTAAATTACATTACAGGGTACATTTTTTGGATCCATCTCATTCTAATTATTCATGTCTATAAAAATGTATAATGCATTGCACATTGAATCTTTTCTTGGTACTGAAGCTGTAACCTTAATTACTGCCATTAGTATGTCATAGAAAAGTTACATTTATCAAATTCACTTCTTGAGGTACTTACATTAATTGAAAGTGCACTTGAAAGTATTGCAAAGTATACTTTGAGGTTCTTTGGGAAGAATCCTTCATGAACTGAAAGTGCACTACACAGATTACTTTAGAGGATTCCAAGGTATACTTTTAAGTACTTTAGGAAGTATACTTGATGAACTGAAAGTGCACCACACAGGTTACTCTACAGTATTCAAAAGTAAACCTTGAAATACACTATAAGTGTACTTTAAATTGTACTAAATGACCTAAAAAGTGGGCCAATTCAGTTTACTTAGTACAAAAATAGTATATAAATAAGTACACTGCTAGTATACTTTAAGGAACATGATAATAGTATACTTTTTATATTAAGTATACTTACAAAATAAACTTGAAGTATACTTATTTTTTATAAGGGATATCATGATCTTCCTAGACAAGAACATAATTTGGTTCTATTTTTAATTTTCTACATATTCTGAATACAACCTATGTGTACAAGTGGCACAGAGACAATGTAAAGTAATATAAATAAGTAACATTTATGTATTTTTTATTTAGGTGTCATGTATCCAGTCAGGGATACTGCGTCATTTGTTTTCTGCAATTTGGCCAAGACGTCTCTGCCATTTTTATGAGCATACTTTGAATCTTTGCCTGCCATTCATTCTCAGTTTTTCTCTATCCATTGGAACATTGTGTCCCAATTGCTGTCTTTAGAAGACAGAAAAAGGACTGCTGGTTAGAATAGGTGCAATAAAAAACAAACAGGTTCATGTGTAACACAATTGTTAAGGAACGGACCTAAAATGGCTGACGCGAAAGAGGCCATTTTGTTTTCTTGTTTTGTTTGTGGAGCAGTATCCATGCTTTGTGTTCAATCCGAAGCAGCTGGTAGCAGCCATATTTTCAGGCATCTGTGTGTGTACCACCATCTGAGAAAACAGCAGCATGCAAAGGGCCAGCCTTCTGGAATGAGCTCAGATTTTTTGGCTAAAACGGAAACAAATTCCTGGCTCTGTTGGTAGCTTTTTTCCCTCCCTCCGTCTCTCGATCACATGCCAGAGTCTCGGGAAGCCAGTGAGTTATTCCTTGGGTTTTCACACTTCAGCCCTTTCGCTTTTCTGTATCTGCCTGACATTTCAGTTTCCAATTTCTTTGGGTGCTTTTTACGTGTAGTTTATCTATACTTGTTACATGGTTTCTCTGACAGATAAGACATGCCAATGTGTATGTACGTCTCTTTCACGGTTATCCTCCATCGTATCGAGGTGTTAAACATTTCAAAATTTTTGGCAGTCGAAGACTTCAGTTGCTAAGCGGTTAAGTCCTGATTTTGAAACAATTCCAGAAACCGATCCACATGAAGGCTCAGTAGAAAGAAAGGAAAGACCTTGTATAATACCACATTACACTCCTCTAAGCAGGGGGTCTGTATCTGGGAACACAATAGTGTATCCATAAATCAAACAATCTGCTAACCTCAAAAACAAACCCCAACAAGCCAGTGTCAGCTCAGCTTACCTTTGGACAATATGTTTTGTCTCATACGTTTCAGGTATGACTCTGGTAAACTAGACAGAGCTAACTAACAGTCTCTCTCTGTTTATCTCCCTCTCTACACAGGTATAATAGCTGTATGTGTGTTATCTGACATCATGGCTGCTGCCTGGTGCTGCTGTCCTTGGGGCTGAGGTAGTAGATTGAATAGTTGTGGAGGAGTGCAACCTCCCTCTGAGATAACTGTACAATCTACTGTCTTTCCTAAGGTGACAGCTGAGTCAGCCAACAATCAAATACCTTTACTTGATGGACAGGCCATTCATCCGGTCCATCATGCAGGGTTGGATCCAAACAGACTTTCTGGGAAAGTTTCACTTTGGTCAACAACCAAACAGTATTATTTATATTGTAACTTTTAGAGATTGGGTAGTCTCAGGTTGAGGTAGTAGGTTGTATAGTTTGGTGGGAGGGATGGCATCCCGTCTCAGGTGATAACTATACAGTCTATTGCCTTCCCTGAGGACCTCACTAGCTTCCATCCAAGTGCTCTGCTTTCCTTGCGTCTAAAAATAAAGATGAAACTGGTAGGATGTTGATTCTTCCACACAGTGGTTTATTGTAAAGTTCATGTTCAGATCTTGTTGTTGTTGATAAGACACATTGACATATGTGGATATACAGTATGAACACTGACACGTTTACAAATAGATGTGCCACAACTGCCTGTCCATATGTATGTGCTCCTCGAAAGATCTTGTCATTGTGCTGGTCATTAATTATAATATAAATTATGACATATTCTTTTTTCAAAAGTGTGCAAGGATATTAGTTTGAAAAAGTTATGTCACAAACAATTATGTGTACGCACATGTAAGCATTAATGTTGTTTTGACATTTATCAGGTAAGAATACACATAAAAAATAAATAGCTGAATTCTGAAGTATGTGAAGCATCTCATTCTTTGAAGTGAAAATGCATCTGATTCTATCCAATCATGAACCACTGATCACATTGTGGCACGATGTTAATTGAAAGAGATGACCAACAAAATGTTGTCTCTTAGTAGTTACCACCCTCTAGTGGAGCCATGGAGAAAAAAACTTTGATAGAGAAGTGACAGGCAGGATTTGTGACAAAAGAAAAGTAATGGAGAGGTCAAGATAAGTGGAACAGCTCAAACATATTCAGAAATTCCCCCCCAAATTATGACTGACAATAAAAATCTACAATCATTAATTAAATTGGCTTGGCTTGAAAGCTAAATATCCCAAAAAGTCCCAAAAGGATAAGATCCAAACATATACTCCCCATTTGGATTTTCAGGGTGTGGTTCTTGCTCCTGAAACATACACTGCGTTGCGATTGGCTCCACTCCCTGTCAATGAGATATTACCACTCTCTTCCCTATAGCAACAGCCCGCCCCCTGCACGCACCATCTCCATATTTGGCGGTAGGCCTGCTGGATCTTGGGGATGCAATAGGCATAGACCACCGGATTGACTGCCGAGTTAGCATGGGACAACAGGATACCTGTGGAACATATAGCATACTGTACTTGTGACACGATACTTTAGTTATCATTATAATGAACACTTCAGAGTACTTAAGCATTTTTCGTGTTTTTTCGTATTTATATATTTAAAAAATTATATTTACTTAATATAATATATAATTGAACAATTACGATCTTTAATTTAAAATATATGTTTTTTTTAAATGGTATTTAATAACTGTTAAAAATGAGTTATGTAATTAGACTACCAAATTATGCAGTTAGGCTTGATAATGTACTTAGCTACATCCAAACACAGCCAACCTGATTCAAGGAGAATCAGACCTGCCTGCATACAATGCCTGCTTTGTGACAGCCTCAGGACCCCGTATCAGAAGGGCACAGTTCATTATGTGCAGTGGCATCCAGCAGCCAGCAAAGAGGACCAGCACCAGTGCCAAGGATCTAGCCAGCCTCCTCTCCCTAAGCAAGGAGGCCCGAGCCTGGGGCAGACTGTCTCGCAGATGGCCCTGGAGGCACCAGAAGAGACGGGCGTAGAGCAAGGTCATGACCAGCAGGGGAACCAGAACACAACCCAGGAAGTTGAAGTAAACCATGAATGGGAGTGAGACAACAGATAGAAAGGTGCAGTGTGGGAGGGGGGAGGAGGCGTCAGGGGAAGAGGCGGTGGTGGTTGTGTTGGTGAGGGTTGCCAGGTTGCTGTAGTTGTTCCAGACAAACAGAGGAGCGAAACCTAGCAGGCATGATATGACCCAGCAGAGGATTACGGCGATCGACAAACTCCTCTGAGTGGCCAAGTCCTTGTATCTAAAAAAAAAAAAAAAAAAAACTGTGTACAGAGAGTGAGAGAAACATTGGGCCCAACCATGCTTCTGCTAAATGGTCGTCACGTAGCAATCTAATGGCTAATGCTCTGGACATTTGATGTTTTTCCTGTCCCTTTGGTGCAGCTCGCAGAGATTCTGTAAAATGTGCCATGGAGTAGGCGGCACAGGGAGGGGTTGTGTATGGAGAAGCGGCAAATTAGAGTAGTGTTAGACTGTAAACAGTGTTGGGAAGGATACTTTCAAAACTTATAATGTTACAGAATACATGCCCAAATATGTATTTTGTAACGTATTCCGTTCTGGATACTTGGATTCAGGGGCGGTTCTACACTTGGGCCTACAGGGGCCAGTGCCCCTGTAAAATTGTCCCTGGCCCCCCTGTGCCCCCCCTGAGCTGACTGAATATATATATACATTTTTTTTTGTTTTCTAGTAGTCATCATGCAACGAGGAAGGGACATTGCAGCCTTTTTTGCCCCAGTAAATAAACAAGTGAGAGAAACATATCAAGGTATTGAGAGAGCTGAGGGGCTGAAAGAGCCAGAGCCATTTGTGTGATTTTAATGTAAAGCTAAATTTTAGTATTTAAATGGCCCAATAGCTCAAAAAGTACTGGACCCAATTTTTTCCAATTTGGACCGATGATACAACAGGTCCCTCACTACTCCCACACGGCTAGTGGCACATGTGCGCCCATAGGTGGCGCTACAAAACACGCCAAAAGTCTACGTGATTTCCCCAGCGCCCCATTAGTCCAAAATGCCTGTAAATTGGTATACATGCCTTATTTCTCATGGGGAACAAAGGCCTCAATGACCCATATTATTAGACTTATGAATTTTCTTGTACTGTCCAAATTTGGTACAACCTTCAGAACCCTTCTCCTCGTGAACCATCGATCCAATCGTTATAAAGGATCAAATTGAATAGGAAATGCAATACAAAATGGCTGAAAGGGGTGTATTTATGTAAATGTACACATTGCCTCAATATCTTTGCGTCAATAAATCTAATATCATTTTGACTCATGGTTTTTCAAACCTAATAGGGTTTAAGATGACATCACTCTGAAGTACCATAAACAATTTCACCCTGGTATGATATGATTGAATTCAATTGAATTGCTCCACAGCGCGCTCTCCAAATTCTCACAGGCTCATCCTGCTCCTTGACACTAGGGTGACAACCTGTCCCGCTTTGCGTTGTGTCGCACAGCATTTTCACCCCTTGTCCCTCCCGCACGTCGCATATTGAATATGCCAGAGCCTGTTAAAGGAGAGCCTTGCCACTCCCTATTAAGCCCCATTGTACCGAATTTGTCTGCAGTTCCACCAGAGTTCCACTGGGGGTGATCGCGAGCGAGTGTATGTTGAATGGGAGTCTATGGAGCTAAACGGATAAATTTGTCTCTTTCGCCTAATTGTCGTTGAGAAATCTCAGATTTTATTGTAGTTTTTGCATGTTCAACGTGGATTATTGGTCGAAAGTTGAATGAACGAGTACTTATGTCCTTTTGATTTCTTACAGGGTGAGTTGTTGTTGCCCATAACACGCTAGCATTCTGCTAATGAATGCTGATTGGTTAGTGAAGGACTGGTACGACCAGAGCGCCTGCTTACATTTACATTACATTACATTTATTCATTTAGCAGATGCTTTTATCCAAAGCGACTTCCAAGAGAGAGCTTTACAAAGTGCTTGATGGCATCCGAAGCGGAATCAGAATGTCAGAGCATTAGCAACATTAGCAAGAACATTAGCAAGCCAAAACTCAAACAATCTAACAGCCAGCAGTGTGTATTTTTTTTGCCTCCCCTTTCGAATTCAGAATTCAAATTACTAGACAAGAAATTATATCCTGAGAAAAGTGGATTTTGAGGGGTACCGCTCCATAGACCTGCATTTATTCATTCTGCACTCGCTCCATTCATTCATTCTGCACTCGCTCGTTAGCGCCCTCACATGGATCTGCAACCAGTTCAGAACCCGGAAGTTTCCCCAGAGTGGTAGTTCTCTCCATAGATATATATATATATAAACACTAGGGCTGTTTATCAATCAGAAGAACGCTGAGAACGCAAGTACATTCTTTTGAAGAACGTTCTGGCAAGCGTCCTTGCGAGAATGGTCTTGCAAGGACGCAAGGACGGAGAATAAATTGAGATGGTTAGGGTTTTCCTGGACTCGCAGCATTATGATAACACTGACTAACTACAAAAACTAGATAACAAAGCAAAAAAATGGTCCGTCTACCTGTAATTTTACGTTTTCTGTAGCCCTTGCTAACTTACAGTACATAATATTAACTAGAGTCTGCACTGCACTGAGATGCTAGCTAGGTTATCGACAAGTAGGAGCAAATTTACAAATTAGCCGTTTCATCAATAAAATAAGAACATTTTCAGCGACTGAACTGCCTATTTCTCGTCACATTTTTATTCAGACGCTGATTTACACGTACCGTTTAGCTGAAATATGAAAAGTAAAAAATTACAGTTGTGAGGTTTGTCCGCCTCGCTTGACATCTTGTAATGACTTCTGGGAAATCAGAAGCGTTCTCGCTGTTCAAGTCACCATCCGATGCATCTTCGATAATAGGGGCGGATCAGGAACATTTCCGGGTATTTTTGGCGTTCTTGGTGACTTGTGTTCTTTGGATTGGAACCATACTTGGGCAATAAAAGATGACGTCAAACGAGTTCGCAAGAACACAAGAATGGAAAAAAACGTGGATTGATAAACAGCCTAGATGTCTTACGGCGGAGTCTAGAACGTCCGCACATGGCGGCCATCTTGCTACAGTAAACTCGCTCACCCATAACATTGGGTTGGTGCTACATGTACTTTTTAAATAACTATAACTTTCTCAATTTTCAACCGATTTTTGAACGGTTTGGTTTGTTATTAACGTCAGAGATGTAGCTATGCCACTGCATACTTATGAATAATTATGTAATGTAATGTAAAATAAATTGAATAGAAGTATGCAGTATGCTAAAGGATGCCACACGTATCAGACAGAAGTTGTTCAATAAATTCGTAGCCTGATATTAAAAACATTTATAGTCGGTTGACTGATCGCGTTGTTGTACCCAGTCAAAGGAATAAACACACAGGAACATCATGAACATTCAATGGTCTTGCCAGTTATCCTGGCAAAACATATAGCATAATGTTCTTTATTTATTGCCAGGACACGGTACAAGTAGCCTAGGCATACGTAAAATTGAAGCTAACGCTAATTAGTTTGGAATTTCTAGGCTATACTTGATGTTACATGTTGATGTTCAGCCTATTCAATTGAGCAACTTCAGAAGGACAAGACAGGCTTGTCACTGCCCGAAGTGCCTACGTATCTATTCTTCCTATGAACCCGGTTATGACTGCTTTAAACAAGCACCGGTTGGCTACACACTTCATGCCGGGCTTATATAGATGTGTGTATTGGCACTTTGAAAGGTTTGAATTATTATATCCACATATCAATGTATAATTATAAAATCCACTGCAACAATAGGACAAAGGAACACCAACAAAATGTGAATAGCATACAAACAATACTGTAGTATAGCCTAACTGTAACAGGCTAGAGGCGATTGTAGAGGCAATTGTAGGTTTTAAAACTGGTCGTGGCACTCCATCTAACCACTCGTTCAGGTGCTTTCTCGAGTGTTTGCAACCAACTACCGCACACGTCGTTCCTGAACCACTTTTCTTCATGTTGTAAATGTTATATCCTCTTTGTCACTGCGATATCAGTGCTTTTTCGGCACAACGGAGCTAGCTAGCAAAACAAACCCAGCCCGCCAGAACGGAAGTGGATTGCATATAGAGGAGCAGTTCAGGAAGTAGAGCGGAAACGGCTCATGAACTTGTCTATACGAGTCAACTCCCCCCAAATGGGATGACTTGTTCACCTCCCCCCAATACAAAAACACGCTACCCCAAATGGAAAACACATGACATTAACTCTGAACGGAAAGGGTAGGTACTACACTTCAGCACTGATTGGATGCAGTAGGCTCAGGGCCGGATTAATGGGCTTTAGGGGCTGCAGCCCCGGGCCTCGCCACCAGGGGGGCCTCAGGTTGCCCGATGTCGAGTGAGTCAACGGCACTGCGCATAACATTAGAAACATTCTGAGTGAAAACAAAAATTATGTGCGAAAATGTCCGGTCAAGGAAAGCAGAGAGTGTGGCCAAAATCCGCGATGGGACTAAACTCGAATAGCTTCGGCAACTTTTTATAGTACAAAATCGTTGTCAATCAAAAGGAGATGTAGTCTTTCGCAGAGCCATAGAAAAAGAGAGTTGCGACACGCTTTGATCTCGCCGACACGTGATCACGTGGTTCATGTAGCTCGCTGTAGTTCCAAAAAGCCCCACTGCTGTCAACTTTTTTGAATGGTTTTCAATGGAGCTGGCCAACGGAAGTCGCTTTCTCAGGCAAATTACGAATGAAACAGGCTCAGTTGAAGAAATCCGATATTCTGGCTATCTTCAGTTGACTCTTATCTACATTAGGCAGTCCTCGCTGACGTTTTTGGTGAACAATGGAGTGAACTACAACATTGTGAACACTCACTGCCAGTGAAACGCAGGAAAAAAGCTAGAGCTTTTTTGTCACGTGGTTCCGGTAGCTCGCTGTAGTTAAATGAAAACCCACTGCTGTCAACCTGTTTGAATGGTTTTCGGCGGGACCGACAGCAGCACCATCTCGATTCACGGATATTTTCGGTATATTAACACAATATCAATTGGTTACTGGTGTGTTGTATCATGTATGTATGCTACTTTATTAACATGTATGTATAACATTAACTTATAATGCATAACGCAATATTGTGAAGCAGAGCTGGAAATGGCTATGCTAGCCTATATTGTTCCACTTAACGTTTAACCTTCGACTGTTGAAGTAAATGGGATTTGTTCAACTTTTTTTTTCTTCATCAGCCCACTTACAATTTACCACATTAACAACACGTTTGTACTTGATGCAAGTTGAATCTAACCATGATCACCGGCAACTGTTCAATAGAAAAAAATTGAACAGAATATACAAGGCAACCAACTGCAATTCAATAAAACATTTTATTGTACAATATGTCCAGTGTTCTTCCACTCCTTTTGTTTGTAGTGAGCAGGTGATCTTAATGTCTGCTTTTCACAAAACTTAGACCGCAGTAGTAGATGCATCTAGTTGAGCTAACTAACTAGCTAGCTATTGAGTGGACCTGAAATTCCTGCCGAGCGTTGCTGGACGATAGGGGACCCAAGACTTTAATCTGCAATTCATTGTTGCTAGCTATAATCAGATGTACTATAGGCTAATAATAGAAGATTCTGTAAACTGTGTATGCCAAAGAACACCAATAACTAGAACTAATTTGACAGACTATAAACCAACGAACTTCTGGTTGATACACATGCTCTTTAGCTAGCTACAGTAAAAGTGTTGCATAGCTCTACTATAGTCTAGCGCAAACTGCATTTAGAATCTAACAAGCTATAATCTAACAAGCCATAATCTTACAATACATTTTCTCTACAGCTGGCTATATGAAATACTACTAATAACAATTGATATGTGGTGGTTGAAATATGAAAAAATGCAGGATTTTCATCAATTTACCAGCTCACTTGCTTCGGACCCCCTAAGCCATATATGGCTCTAACAGCTCTAACTGCATTTAGAATCTAACAAGCTATAATCTTACGAAAATGTTTATCTTAAGTTGGCCATATGAAATACTACTCGTAACAATTGATATGTGGTGGTTGAAATATGAAAAAATGCATGATTTTCATCAATTTACCAGCTAACTTACTTTGTAGACACTGAAAATGAATGGGGTTCAACGGTGGAAAATACAATGTTTGGAACTATAGGTTGCATGAGACACGCTTAACTTCCGCATTCCTCGATAACAATGGGAGTCTATGGAAGTGTCGCAACTCTCTTTTTCTATGGCTCTGGTCTTTCGACACACCCTCCAATCGTCAAGCAGAAGCCTAGCGTCCAGGCCAGCCCACGCCTCCATTCACTCCCAGAGACGCTGAGCGTCCAGAGAAGAATAAAATGAAAGGGAAAAAGATGCCAGGAGGAACTGAAAAAGCCAGGTAAAAAAAGAAAGATCTGTCACTTCATAAATCTAGGTTCCTGCAAGGATGGGAACGATATGTTTTCTCAAAGCCCTGAATCTTTCAGGTAAACATTTAGGTTGTAATTTCCGGAAAATATAGCTAAGAATATGACTCTAACGTAATGTTCATATTAGGCTAGGCTACATAAAGCTAAAAAAAACAATTTTGCACTGAAATGTATGTAAAAATTTCCGCTCGCGCGCCGTGCGCGCTCGCATTAATGTGAAGTTCCAATTTAAACTCACATCAAAACCTTGACTAGGTAGGCTATTAGGTTCGGGTTAAGCACCAAATGTAAATCCGTTTTTTGATATTTTAGGGAAAGCTGAGCTTCCATTGCAATCTTAAAGAAATCGCCACTGCACCCAACACTTTTTCTGCTTTTGAGTTCCATTTTCACTTTATCTCAGCCTACTATCTTGAACGGACCACCTAGCTACATAAACACATTTCCGAATTCAACGGCGGAGTCATTATTTCGATCAGCGTAACCGGCAGTGCAAGCGTAGGGTTTGGGTTCGGTGGGAAAAAAATTAAGGTTTGGCCTAAACCGAATCCCGTCCAAAAGCCCAATATTCGACCGAATCGTGCATCCCTACTCAATAGAGCATGACATACTGCACCAACTTCTTTCTTTTCTTTCAACTTGTTCTCTACTTTGAAGAGCTCATTGATGAGTTTGCATTAAGAAAGAGCAGAAAACTGAGCTTTTAATATCACTGATGTGATGATGGTGAGACACATGTTTAAACTGATCATATTTATAGAGTGGCTCAGTGGACTTTAAAGCACTGATGTGTCAGTGCGCGTGGGTTGGTGTGCGTGTCATGATGTGCGTTGGGGCGATATAGGGGCCTCATCCTGGTAATTAGCCCCAGGCCTCAAAATGTCTTAATCCGGCGCTGAGTAGGCTAACTAACAAGATAAGAAATTGATCGACAGAAGTACAAAATGTCATAGCCTGACAGAGTTACGTGCACCAGGACATTTATTTGGGTATCGAAGCATGTAGCATAGGCTACTAATGCAACAGCATCCATTGCGTGTAAACATCGATAGCCAAACAATTAGTCCACGTAACTCTGTCATTGTCATGAACTTAATTGTTTTGGTTGGAAGGAAACAGTTCAGAGTCATGACACTACTCTTTATTTTAATCAGGGTCATTCCTATGAAATAATCTTAGATATGCTGTTAACGTTTCACAATATTAAAATATTAAAAGTACTATGCGCACGCTAAAAAATGCAGTTGATGGAAGCAGGACTTTTCAGAAGAAAAAACACCAAAACATGTCCAAGATCCAAAGGCATAAAGATAAGGCCTTGGACCGCAAGAAAACCGTCGATATGTTGAGAAAATTAGATTTATTGGCGGTGCAGATCCCTACCAGTTAACTAGCTCCCTCTTCTTGGATCTGTGATGACCCTGTGATTTTGCCTTCAGTTGGATATCCAGATATTGTGAACTACCTGGTTTTCTCGCAGAGCCCATATACTGAAGACCTTAAAGCTTACAAAGGTTTGGAGGCCTACAATCAGATGGTGTGTGGATGGGTGAGGGAGATGCAGTACCAAGTCCTCAACGACCGTTGTGTTGTGAAGGCCAAAGTAAGTAATGCAATAGCGTCTTAAATCAACCTAACCATAACTGTATGATATCATTGCAATACTCAAGTTGTACTAGTAGCCAAGTGACACTCAATCGTGTTTTTCTTCTCATTTCAAAGACCCCCAGTTTGCTATGTACACTGTAGCCTACACTATCTGAGTTAGTTTCATAAGATAAGATAAGCCTACATGTTTATTATCTTGGACATGTTTTGGTGACCTTTTCGGTCGTTAAGACATGGCTACAGTTGTACCAAAGAGTGTAGAATTTACGTTATTTTCGTTGTACTCCATTGAGTTGTTTACATCGAGTGCCTCCAAGATGGCCGCGCATCCGGGTTACTACCCAGAATGTGACGTCCGTGAAAACCCTCTATAGTCCACTACTAGAACGAAATGCCACAATGACAGAGTAACGTGGACTAGGATAGTTGTTTGGATAGTTCGATTTTTACATTTAACACGCAATACTTTTGTATAAGTATCCTTCTATTTGCTACATTCTTCGATAGCCAAACAAATGTCCTGGTGCACGTAGCTCTGTCAGGCTATTGCATTTTGTAACTACATCTGTGTTGATCAATTTCTTATCTTGTTAGTTAGCCTACTGCATCCAATCAGCCTTTCCGTTCAGAGTTAATGTAATGTGTTTTTGAGTTAATGTAATGTTGTTTTCCATTTGGGGGAGGTGAACAAGTCATCCGATTTGGGGGGAGTTGGCTCGTATTCGGGGGGAGTATTTTCATTTGGGGGATGTACTCATATTAGGGGGGGTGTTTTGCACTTCAGGGCCACCGTATTTTTCCCTCTGTGTAATTACTGAATCATATAGCATCTCGGCGAATTCAACAAAAAGGTAGAGGATGGCAGCTTTTAGGAGAACAAGCGATTCCCCATAGACCTGTTGGCTCAGAATTTTGATTTGGGTCGTGAAAGTCTTTGTAATAAAGAATTTATATTACATTACAGTACAATTCTAGAACTATAATCATTAGCTGTATCACGGGCATGGCACTATCTATAATTCCAGTTATTAATATTTGTGGCAACTTAATCACCAAATGCATCACGGGCACTGTGCCCTAGTGAATATAGCAACGGGAACAATGCTCGCACGACTTTCTAAAGGATGCATGTATTAAAGTTATGTATTGTGCTTACTAAATTGATGTCTTATTAACTTAGAAGTGTGCTCAGGCTTAAAACATTGTGTCTCACACAGGGTGTGGGAAACAGGCTGTACTTTGTGTTGTTATCTCTCCATTTCAGAAGCAACCTTGAAACCGGGCTGAGAGAGCACCCGAGCAGGTGGGATGCGTAGGGAAGAACAAACTCCCTGATACACGAGAGAACAAGCTCAACCCTTTTTTGATATTTCTGTTTCAATTGCACTGTATAATATATGCTGGGGCAGGGACAGATAGCCAGTTGGACTTCGTGAACCAGCCCAAACTCTGTTGCGGGTAGGGAAACGTAGACAACCCCAGAGCTCTGTACTTGTTGATTTCCAACTGCTGCATTAAAGCTGATATTATCGGACCTCTGCGACTCCAGACCACTCTTTCTAGAACACATATTTGTGTCATTGATTACCATCATTACATATTGGATTAGACACAGTAAATTTAAATCCTTCAAATGGTGACCCCGACGCTGAAAAGAGGGAGTCCAGAGTAGGGATGTCACGAGAACCGATACTTACGGTACCTTCCGATGCTAAAATAACTAAACACCGACGATGCCCATTTTTTTGAAGCACCTTAAGTACCGTGAGCGCCGATGCCAGATGTTAGCATCGGTGCTTCGCCTTCAGGAGTGTTCCAGTCGACGTTTACATTAAGAAAAACAAGATAACAACTGCTGCTTTAGCGATCGCCCCGCTTTGACTTGTTGACAAGAAAGGCAAAAAAAGTAGTTTGCGTTTGAGGCAGATGACCGTGGCATTATAATTAATCCGCAGAAGCCATTATGCAAAAAATGCTACCGCAGTCTTCAGACCAAGGGGGAATACTTCCAATTTAGCTAAGCACCTGAAAGATCGTCATCTGGATTTGTTTAAAGAATTCAAGGCAAGTTCTGATTCAATCCAGAAGAGGCGCAGCACCGATGCTAACATCTGGCATCATACAAAATAAATCAATGTTCGTTGAAGTCGCGGCGAAATTCTGAATACATCCAAAAAATGCTCTTTTTCTGTTTGTTTAATCTGTCATACTAAAATACACGTTACATGATGTTTGAGATGGTGGGCACGTGTGTTACAATGGCTTATGTACATAGTTTAGGTTAGCTGTAGTTTTAACGTTAGCCCATAGCTTAGAAGGTAAACTCATGTCATGTTCATCTTGTTAGCTGAATGGCTTAATTGCACGTTATTATGTTGTGCTATGCTCTATTGCACATGTTTTGTATGTCTTTGTACGACATTTTCCTATTTTTCAAATATTTTAAAGAAGTTTATGGTTCAAGTAGCCTACATGGAATCTTAGACAATCCTCTTTTTTTTTTACCATGGTATCGAAATTGGCATCGATAATCGTGTTATTTTAATGGTATTGGCACCGACTACTGAATTTTTGGTATCGTGACACCCCTAGTCCAGAGGGTTCCGGCCCGACCGACAGATCGGGAGAGAGACCCATACACCTGTACGAGGAGGCAGACGTAATAGTCAGACGCGCGTCAACATAAAAAAGGTAAGCAGTCACCTGTTAATTCAAAGTACTGCTATTTGGAACTGAGAACCAAATTTAGACGATTACTATGTTTCATCGTACCTAGTCAAACTAACAGTGGTGGGAAATCATACGTGATTTGTGTTTATGAAGAAGGGTTAGAGTCCCTGAATCTGTGTTGATTGTCATGGGGAGGTTAGAGTCCTCTCCAAGGGTCAGAGTCCCTGAATCTGTGTTGATTGTCAAGGGGAGGTTAGAGTCCTCTCCCGGGGTTAGAGTCCCTGAATCTGTGTCTTTGTTAGGGGAGGTTAGAGTCCTCTCCCAGGGTTAGAGTCCCTAAACACTGTCTTTGTCAGGGAAGGTTAGAGTCCTCTCCAAGGGTTAGAGTCCCTAAACACTGTCTTTGTCAGGGGAGGTTAGAGTCCTCTCCCAGGGTTAGAGTCCCTAAACACTGTCTTTGTCAGGGGAGGTTAGAGTCCTCTCCCAGGGTTAGAGTCCCTAAACACTGTCTTTGTCAGGGGAGGTTAGAGTCCTCTCCAAGGGTTAGAGTCCCTGAACGTGTAATATTTGTGTGGAGTCAGATTGTGTTGAATAAAAATAGAGAGCAGTGTGGTGTGTGTTTTTTCTTTGACCAAGAAGTTAAAGAAATCCGAGGAGAGATGGAGAAAGGTGGGGGCTAAAGTCCCGTTACTTGAGATCTTACAAAGGTGATCCCAGAGGGTATAGTTCTGCATAATTATGCGAGTATTAATGCTGAGAAATGTGTTTGTTTAGATGAATTCTAAGTTTGGTGGTTAGCAAATGCGTAATCAACATTTGTTATAATTCCTAGCCAAAGAGGGAGGTTTTTTGAAGCCTTTCCGACCAGAACTTGTATTTATAAGCGGAGAATATGTTATGTGTGATGGTTTTCAGTAAAAATGCAGAAATTAAAACCCTGGTTTTTAAATTGGTTCTAATTTCACTAGAGTGAAATTAAATGATAGATGGTAAACGCTAAACAGTTGTGTTGTTCAAAGAAAAAAGTTGTGCCAGCGCGCGCGGATCGATTGATTGATTGTAGTTTGAGACGCGCGCAGATAGATAGGCCATTGTCTATTTGAGTTGATTCATTGAGTGAAAACTACGAGTAATTGAGAAAGTGAGAAGAGTATTACTTTCAACCAACTACAAACTACAAAATATGAAAATGAAATATTTTCATTAGGGATCTATGGGTCCGCAAATGTCAATTCAAGATCCGTGCATTACGCAAGCTGAGGGCAAAGGAGTATTCTATATTACATGCTTGGATAAGACTTTTGAGAAGTTAAGGAGTAAGGTTTTGTGTCTTACGGGTTACATTGTTAAATTGCGGGTTTGAAAAAGGCAAAGGGAGCATTTTGAGTTATATTTTCTTTTTGTCTAAAGGGCATTGTTTGTCTGACATGATTACAGAGCGTAATACTGACATGAGGGACGTAGGTCTAGGAGCAGTTTTAACCTATCTAAACATGGATTTCATGAAACAAACTTATGATATAGTGTAAAGTTTTTTTTTTAAGTTAACATTATTTTATTATAGGTTTGAGGAAATGTGAAAGATTGAGGAAGTGATTAGATGGTTACATAAAAGATTGGTTTAGAGTGGATCATGGAAGGTTATGAAATTAAACGAGAGAATGTTTTCCGGATGTGAAGAGATGATTGGTTTAAACATTGATATTTTGAAAAGGAAACTAAGCATATACTTTGAAAGTATATGGGCAAACATTTCAAGTCAAAATAGTCAAATCTAGAGTTTTTAAGAGTTTTGATAAAGGTATTAGATGCATTTTGGTAAAAAAAAAATTAGAAAGAGAAAATATTTACAATGTATTTTAATTTGGAGTTTAATTTTAATTTGGTTTTAAGTTTTATTTCAGAGTTTTATCAGAGCCTGGCATACTGCTTGGGGTAAATAGTTAGGCTGTGATAATGTTGTATTAATAATGGTATTAGTGTATGAAGAGGGTTATTATAACATTCAGTTATGAAATCATTTGGGAAGACTCATCAAGTCTGATAAATTGTGGTTATGATGGTTTTAGCTGATTGGCTCGTTTTGAACTGCAGCAAAACGAGTTATGAAGTTCTACCTATCTGACCTTCATAGATAATATAGTTGAGACAAATGTTTGATTCATAACTACATAAAGAACATTGTTTGGTCTATATTTCATTTAAGAAACATACAGATTCAATTCTGGTTTGGCATAATGAAAATTGCTTTTATCATATCTTTGATAAAAAGAGGTGTGATTTGGTAAAATGGATACTGAAACAATATAGGTCTTAAACTTAACTTTTAAAAGAAAAAAGAAGTTTTTAGAAGTGAAAGAAACAAGACTAACAGTTGATTTTGTTTAAATAAGGAAACAAAGAAACAGATTGTAAATTCTGGTAGGTTATGTAAATTCACAGGAGGAACTTATTGATAAGGAATGTGTTTCATTATGTGCTGATTTGAGCCATGGGATGAATCATGTCTCAAACAGGAGGGATGGAGATAACGAAAGAATGTTTATAGCATATGGATTTAAAAACTATTCAAGAAAACCGTAAGATTTTTTTTAGCATACCCTATTTGTGCAAACATGATATGCATGAACTTTATTGAACTAAAGACATGTGAAGGGGAAAATACTGCCTGGTAATTATAGATACAGTATGTTTACTGTGTGAATTGAAGTCTTTCCCAGTCCTATACCAGATGCTTAACACCATTTGAATTGATTTATGGAAGAATATTGAATTGATTTATTCTCATTAGATTCTTTGTAATACCATAACTTAAACCTTTCACATAGCATGATGAAAGAGGCTAATCAAATGGTTAACCTATTTTATAAAAAATGCTAACTAGAAAAGAGATATCTTCTGCTTAATTCTGTTCCAGGTGAAGCTGTAACCTAAAGAGTGGAGGAGTTATACCAGGAGATTGGTTTGACGGTTACATTTTGAATACAATTTATTTTGATAATTTATTTTATTTTTTATATTACAATTCTGAAAAGCTTGGCTAAAGTTGTATGTATGTGGTGAAGGGGGCCTGTGAGTATGTCCAGGTCTGCCGTGGATACATGGATGTCGAATGTCCACTCTGCAGAGTGACGGTGGGTTTTCCCCTACAACATCATTAGGGTTTTCCCACTGTGTCCAGTGTGTCCTCACCACTTGGCCATAACGCTGCATAGTCTCATCAGTATTGTTGAATTGTATGTCAACATTGTGTAATCAGTAATGGGATATTTTTTATGTTTGTTGTCACACCCTAAAAAGGTGTGAAAGGAGGGATTTATTTTAACTTAAAAAATATCCACTTTAAATCCTCAAATGGGTTCTTGATTTCAATATCTGTGTTTAATCATTGGTGTCTGACTGTTTGCATCTCATTTGACTCAGTTACTGCTTGATCATGGGAGATAAGGTGATGCTGGGACTGTAACTCTTTTCTGCTTCAGGACGAGTCAGAGCGGCGGATCTGACTACCTTTGGATATACAACCCCTGTTCTGAGGCCCCATTCCCCTGGAGACCCTATCCCCCCCTTTCTCACTGGATGATCTACCCCTTTCCCTTGCAGACCCTGCCCTCTTTGCCCCTATGCCTCATCAGACCTAGGAGTGGTCTGCCCCCCCCTTCCCCTTGAAGACCCTGCCCCACCTGCCCCAATACATCATCAGATATTTGGAAAAGCCTGTTGTACATTTATGGACAGGGCCATTCCAGGTCATCGAGAGAACCTTGCAAGCCCTAAGGCTGTTGGGGAAAGGGAGTATGTGGAACCACTGGAGCATGTGTTGTGCTGTGCATGAGTTGGTGGAGAAGTGCCAGGACGGCCAGTGAACCTTTTGCTATTGCTACGAATGTGAGAGTCCGGAAAAGAGGGTTACGACTAGGTCGAGAGTGTTACTGCTTGACCATACTAGAATTGTAATGGACTAAGAAAGTTTCCGCTAATTTGCTTAGTGTGTGCTATATCAAATGTCAACATGATTGTTGCTCTATCCCATGTATCAGGTCCCTGTGCAACCAGATAATTGTCTCGGCTGTGGAGAACCCAACGAAGGGGTTCCAAATGCCGTTGCTGGGGGTGGCTGACCAGGACGAGGAGGAGGTGCTATGTTGGTTGATCTCTGGTGTTTTCAGAGATCAAAAGAGGGATTAAAAAATTTATATTACATTACAGTACAATTCTAGAACTATAATCATTAGCTGTATCACGGGCATGGCACTATCTATAATTCCAGTTATTAATATTTGTGGCAACTTAATCACCAAATGCATCACGGGCACTGTGCCCTAGTGAATATAGCAACGGGAACAATGCTCGCACAACTTTATAAAGGATGCATGTATTAAAGTTATGTATTGTGCTTACTAAATTGATGTCTTATTAACTTAGCTTATTAACTCTGGATAAGAGCGTCTGCTAAATGACTAAATTTAAATGTAAACTTAGAAGTGTGCTCAGGCTTAAAACATTGTGTTTCACACAGGGTGTGGGGAACAGGCTGTACTTTGTGTTGTTATCTCTCCATTTCAGAAGCAACCTTGAAACCGGGCTGAGAGAGTACCCGAGCAGGTGGGATGTGTAGGGAAGAACAAACTCCCTGATACACGAGAGAACAAGCTCAACCCTTTTTTGATATTTCTGTTTCAATTGCACTGTATAATATATGCTGATGCAGGGACAGATAGCCAGTTGGACTTCGTGAACCAGCCCAAACTCTGTTGCGGGTAGGGAAACGTAGACAACCCCAGAGCTCTGTACTTGTTGATTTCCAACTGCTGCATTAAAGCTGATATTATCGGACCTCTGCGACTCCAGACCACTTTTTCTAGAACACATATTTGTGTCATTGATTACCATCATTAGATATTGGATTAGACACAGTCAATTTAAATCCTTCAGTAATAAGCCTATGCGCAAGGGAGACCGCATAGGCTTAGGCTGCAGCCATATTTTGGTCGCGTCATGTTCATAAGTTCGCAATTTTACAGTTCGGTCGACACCAAAAATGTGTTTGTTACCAAACCTCGAGGAGGGCTGCCTTTAGGAGATGTGGGAATTGTGCTTTTAGCCAGATGCTCCGATTATTTTTGTGATTTGTGGAAAACTTGCAAGTGGAGTGAGACTGCGTCCCGGGGGTACGTTGTTTTGACTTAGCCTCAGAGACAGACTCGGCTCGCTCACTGGCAGTGTGTAAACAATATCGTACTTCACTCAATTCCACTCCTAAAACGTCAGGGAGGGCTGCTTTTTGTAGACAAGAGTCTGCTGAAGATAGCCAGTATATATGATCTTTCAAAACAAGCCTATTTCATTCGTCATTTTCCCGACAAAGCGACCTACGTTAGCCGGGCTAGTTTTACTTGGTCGACCTATTTAAAGGTCTCTGACGGTCAGAATCACTGTTTACAGGCAAAGGTGGAGCTTGGGGCTATTGCACAAAAGTAGAATAAAGAAATCCAGGATAACTGAAAAAGCGCAGCTGGACTTAGTGTGATCCGCTCATCACGGCTTATTCGGTTGCACGTTTGCCAAACCAAGATGAGAAGGTGAAGCTATGTCAATCCAGATGTACATAGTTGGGATAAGTCCACCTTCACGGCTTTCTTAAATAGACCATGGTATCGATCACAGATGATCACTGATCACTGACTGATGCAGAAATGGAGAAGACGCAAGCCCTCGCCCCTCGGCTTGAAGCAATGGCCCCGGTGGATGTAGGTGGTATTGCATGTACTTAGGTTTCCGACTCTTCCGGTCGTTTTTATTCTATTAACTCCATTCAACATTTACAAAACTATCTCCCCCAATAATTTTTGTTTGATTCTAGAACCTGGCTCATACTACTAGCTTTTTCATAGAAGAATTTTTTCCGATTTTTGCTAAGTTTGAAACCAATCCGAAATGGGTAAACTAGCAACCCATTTATTTGCTTAGTTAATGAAAGTTGCCTGCAAATGTGCTGACGGATACTAACAGGGCACAAGCACAAAAGTTCACATTGGCCGATAGCCGATTTACATGAGCTCTCGGAGCTAGGGAAAAAAAGAGCCACTGTTTAAAGCTAGACAGGAAGACACGGAAGTGGAAAGATGGCCGCGTCCGGTCTCGTGCTCTCGCTTGCCTCACTGCGCCACTGAGCACTTTTCATAGAAATGAATGGGGACACCATCTTGGAAGACAAAAGTAGCTTACTCTAGTTATATTAACTCTATGAGAAGACGCGCAAGGCATATTTTTCACCCGCTAAGCAGCAACTATTTACGGAAATTGAAGCATTGTAAAGCATTTAATATGTAAAAAACGAAATACGGCTGCTGTTAGTAAACAGAGAGAAAAGCCTGGCAGACAATCGCGGAGCGACTGAATGCGAAAGGATTGAAAAGTATCTACTTACTAGGAAAGTTGTACACTCTGTTTTAATTGCTTTAAATGTGCTTGTTTTATGTGTTGGTTGGATTGCTGTATCTGTGTTTATGTGCTAAATGTGCTGGTTGGACTGTAAAGTGTCTTTGAGTAGCCTACCATGTATTTAGCCTACTTTGCCAAGTATTCCTTGAGCAGAAAGAATACATTTTCCTCTGGAAATAAAGACTAATGACTAGGCCTAATTTCAAACCCTCATTCACAATGCAATAATATGTTTTACAACCATATGCACAAGTCTCTAAGCTGTGTCTGATACTAAATATATTTCTACAATTAATGTTCATACAGAACAAACATGACTGGACAAAAAAGATCCTGGCAACAAGTCAAGATAAAATATAAAAACATTTTGCAGGCTGGTAAATGCCTTAACAGTTTGTAAATGGTGTGTAGAAATTGCTTACAAGATGCCTGCTACATATTTGATCTAATCTGATTTTAGCCGTTAAGAAGAAGGCTCATCTGGCACGGGGGGGGGGGGGCTCCAGGCTTCACCCCAGCTGAAGAATTGGCCCTTGTGCTTTTAATGAATAATACTCACTGGATCGCTTGACACACAGGCCATCAAGTACCTTGTATGAAGAGGGCAGTTTTTGCAGGTGGTCAGTAGCTGTCCCACCCTGAATCCCTTCCATCACAGGCCTTCCTTGGTTTAAAACAGTGACACAGTTACTCTCCTGCCACCAGACGAAGTTCCAGTGAGTATTATTCATTAAAAGCACATGGCTTGGCACATCCTATCAACACAAATTATATTCAATATGACAGGGGGAAGGAACTTCTGCAGTACGGGATGCGGCTTCTGCAGTTGATGATGAGGAAACTGTGTCACTGGACTCCAGAAGGCCTGAGATATCATGTCAATTGTATGGAAATGCATATTTAGTCCATAATGGATGAGAAGTCACTTCAGCTTAGTTTATTCTTTGCTCCACAAGGGCAATTTGAATGCAGCAAGAAGGCATCACATGAGAATATACAACTCAAACCACACAACAATTAACACAATAAAAGTCAGTTATATGGCACTCATAATATATATTTGTAACAGGATCCAGATGCAGTACGCTACAGCCTGACAGCCAGCTGGCAACATAGGAAGTATGGGCTAAAGGAAATCTAAATCATGCACAATTCCTGCTGTGCTAATCAATGGGTGGTTTACAGAATTCACAAACTGTCAGATGTCTCTACTCAACATCTGAAAAAGCTAATCGAGCTGGCAGGTGCACAGATTGCTGTCAGTAAAAGTCTCCAGGATCTAGACCTTGGTATTGAAATCAAGACGAAAACACTGAGGAAACTGTATCTGGAGATAAAGAAACTAGAAAAATACGTGACTTCAATCCACACTTAAACATATCATATGTAAAACAATGTATTAACCTCTGACGTCTGAAAGCACGTCTCAATATCAATGCTTCGTCATCCAAAACTTAGTTCAGAAATGGGCATGCCATGGTGCAGTAAGAAACACAGGTGAATGGGACTGTATACACTGCTCAAAAAAATAAAGGGAACATTAACACATCCTAAATCTGAATGAATGAAATAATCTCATTAAGATACTTTTTTTTCTTTATATAGTTGAATGTGCTGACAACAAAATCACACAAAAATGATCAACTATCAATGGAATCAAAGAAAAAGTATTTTATTAGATTATTTTATTTACTCAGATCTAGGATATGTTAATTTAGTATTCCCTTACTTTTTTTTGAGCAGTGTAGGCTATATTGCCTTCATTACTGACTTCATTGAAATCACAGTTGCAACTTCATCAACCATTTCTAAACAACTGCAATAGTAGGGTTTAAATTAAACTTGTGACAGCAATAGTGACAAGTAATGCATGTTAATAAAAAATACATAAGAACACATTCAGAAGACAGCAGAATAACTGTTAAAAAACGTTTATTTTGGATATAAGCAGCAGCTGATTTGACACGAGACTACAGAATTAATCTTAGCCTGGCTGTTAGCCTGCTCGGGAGCAGGCTAGCTGCAAAGAATAAATCTGCATGGTTACTTGGCTGGGTTTAATTCAACCTGCTTTCGTTCAACCAACTCAAAGCTAAATTCATCCAGGATAACTTGAATATCCCGAATTAATCCCTTATCCTGGTTTCGTGCAATAGCCTTCCGGTCTTTGGTCAGATGTGCATATTGACCAGTTTAGAGCTAAATACTCTTGACAGAGCCTGGAATCGAGCCAAATGTTTTGAGTGACTTTGCATGGCTGGGTCTCCATCAGGTCAACACATTTAGATTTAAGTTCAAGTAATGCCACTGCATTTCACAGTCAAAACTGTAGTTTATGTCAAGTGTAGATGTAAAAAGTTTCATTTTTCACAACTGACATGGATCCTTTGTTCACTTTTACAGGTCTGGAGGGTCATGCAGAGGCCTACTCAACAGAGTTCAACAGAGGATGCTGAGAGAAAAACAGATCCCTTGCTGGACTACCCCCCCCCCCCCCCCCCCCCCCCCCCCCACCCTCTAGCTGGACAGCTTCTCTTCAGCCCTGACCCCAGGACAGCTTCATCCAGCTGGCTTGCCCTGAGTGCCTGCCTTCAGGCCCTGCTTGCCCCTGCCTGCCACCCCTTCAGAGACAGCCAGTCACCCCACAGACACAGTAGCTCTGCAGACTGCTTTTTTGAGGAAATTGATGAAAAAGGACAAACCAGCATTTTTTACTTTGATGAAAGTCTAAATGTTTAATCCTTTTCATGTTCCAGCATGCCAAGCTGCTGACTTTTAGTGTCTTAAGTAATGAAACCAGTTCAAGTTATAGACTTTTGACCTGAATCCAATGATTAGTTATCTGAATAAAAACCACTCAAGAGAAGTACTGCTGCTTGGATGTTTTGTGCTCCACATCAGTTCATCTCCTTGTTTCCATGGGATTCATGGAATTGCTTGTTTCTGCTCCACCATTGTGTAATAAAAAATATAATTTAGGACAGCAATTGCATTTTTGTGTTATCCTTTCGCATTACACACATTTAGTCAATGTTCTTAAACTCAACCGATTGTTGTCATTTTACCATACTGTTCATATTGAACAGACATCAGTGTTTGGGAAGATAACTGTATATTTCTACTTTTGATTTGTATTTCCATCGTAAATTTGGTCTTTAATTTCAATTGGAAGTGGTTTTAAAAGGTCTAAAAATGTCTTAAATTGAACTTGTTTACATCTGTAGACACCCCATGAAGCCCCCACCCTCCACTCCAGAGACAGTTGGTGACAGAGAGGTGCAGACATTAAGTTAAACATAGTTATGCCTTAAGAGTAGAGTAAAAAATAGAGACTAAATGTGTAAATGGATGTTGAAACTCTGTTCTCTGAGTTGGTGCATGTCATTTTAGGCAAAGGTTGTCTTTTAAACCTCTAGGTAAAAAATCTGATTTGATTGGAACTCTCTTTTATACATTTATAGTTGGATTAGACATTTAACAGCCATTTAATTCATTAAGCAAGTTGTTTAACTCAAAACAACCATAACACAGTACATATGGTACGCACTGTAAGTGCGTGTCCACTGCAGCGCCGCAAATCGCTTGCCATCGCTCGCCTTCCCACAGTTCACCACGCTCGGGGGCGTTTCAAACAGATTAATGTAGAATGTAGCTTAGTTCTCTAAAGTCACTGTTGTAGTTGTCATGGCCAAGTGTGCAGACTTGGGTTTACGTAGTTCCAACATCGATCAAAATACAACTTGTGTAGAAAATTCTAAACTGTTTAATAGACATACACGTTGACGTGTAAAAAACGTTTTACTATATTCCTCAGTCTCTGCTAATCTGTCGATAAGATAGGGAGTTCCAGCCGGGCTAGCTAGCTAGTTACTACAGAACGAAGTTACGTAATGTGACTAAACTGAATTTGAAAGTACAAGCACCCACAACTTCGGCAAACCTTGCGCCATGCATCTTATTTTTATATTAACATCTCTGTACGAATACAGCTATGTATCGTACAGGACTGGGTAAGCGGCCACACAAACATTTACATTTACATTTATTCATTTAGCAGACGCTTTTATCCAAAGCGACTTCCAAGAGAGAGCTCCACAAAGTGCATAGGTCACTGATAATAACAACAAGATAGCCCCACAGCATTGCGGGTAGTCAAAAACAAGAAGTACATATTGTGAACAACCAAAAAATAGTGCTAAAGGGAAGAAACCATAAGAGCATGTAGTTAAACAAGTTAAAAATTACACAACATTAATCTCTAAGTGCAGGTGTACCTGTAGGAAAGCAATAAAAATAGGATTAACTAAAAAAAGAATACAACAGTTTAAATCAGCTACCACTAACCAACAAGAGCAACAGTCTAAGCAAGAGTCATTGTGAACCTTGAGGAAACTAGCGTTGGGTTCAGCAAACCATTCCTAAGTACCATTGTACTCCCGGAACAAGTGTGTCTTGAGCCTTCTCTTGAAGGTGGAGAGACAGTCCGTGTCTCTGATGGAGGTGGGGAGTTGATTCCACCACTGGGGTGCCAGGCAGGAGAAGAGCTTGTGCTGGGACCGGGCGGTCTTGAGAGGTGGGACCACCAGGCGGTTGTCTGAAGAAGACCGTAGGTGGCGGGTGGGGGTGTAAGGCTGCAGGAGAGACTTGATGTAGTCGGGCGCAGTCCCGTTCACTGCTCGGAAGGTCAGTACCAGGGTCTTGAATCTGATGCGGGCCGTTATGGGTAGCCAGTGGAGGGAGATGAGGAGCGGGGTAACGTGGGAGCGTCTGGGTAGATTGTAGACCAGACGGGCCGCTGCGTTCTGAATCCTCTGAAGAGGGCGGGTTGCGCATGATGGGAGACCGGCGAGCAGCGAGTTGCAGTAGTCCAACTTGGAGAGGACAAGTGCTTGGACAAGCAGCTGGGTGGAGTGCTCAGACAGGTATCTCCTGATCTTCCGGATGTTGTAGAGGGTGAATCTACACGACCGGGAGACCGCAGCAATGTGGGCCGTGAGGGAGAGCTCGTCATCCATGGTAACCCCAAGGTTCCTGGCAGAGGATGAGGGGGTCACCGTCGCAGATCCCAGGGTGATTGAGAAGTCATGGGAGATGGAGGGTTTGGCCGGGATGATGAGAAGTTCCGTTTTGGCAAGGTTCAGCTGGAGGTGGTGCTCAGTCATCCAGGCGGAGATGTCTGCGAGGCAGGCCTCAATCCTAGCTGAGATCCCCGGATCGGTCGGAGGGAATGACAGGTACAGCTGCGTGTCGTCAGCGTAGCAGTGGTAGGAGAAGCCATGGGAGGTGATGATTGGTCCAAGTGAGGTGGTGTACAGAGAGAAGAGGAGGGGACCAAGGACGGAGCCCTGTGGGACACCAGTGGAGAGCTGGCGTGGGCCTGACAGTTTGCCTCCCCAGGAGACCTGGTAGGATCTTCCTGACAGGTAGGATGAGATCCACTGGAGTGCAGTGCCAGTGATGCCCATCTCAGAAAGTCTGGAGAGCAGGATCTGGTGGTTAACCGTATCAAACGCCGCAGAAAGGTCCAGCAGAATGATGACGGATGACCTGGAAGTCGCTCTGGCAGACTGGAGGGCAGTGGTGACTGAAAGGAGGGCAGTCTCTGTGGAGTGGCCGGTCTTGAAGCCCGATTGGTTGGGGTCGAGCAGGTTGTTCTGAGAAAGGAAGTTAGACAGTTGGTTAGATACAGCACGTTCAATTGTTTTAGAAAAGAAGGGCAACAATGATACCGGTCTGTAGTTCTGGAGGACGGCAGGGTTAAGGGAGGGTTTTTTGAGTAAAGGGGTAACTCTGGCCTGTTTGAAGGCAGAGGGGAAGGTGCAAGAGGTAAGAGAGGAGTTTAGAACATGGAGCAGAAAAGTTATGATAGAGGGGGAGATGGTTTGAAAGAGAGGGGAGGGGACAGGATCAAGGGGACAGGAGGTGGGGCGATGAGAGAGAATGAGGTCAGAGAGCTCTGCCTCGGACAGGGGAGAGAAGGAGTTTAGACATTTAGTTGGGTCAGTAATGGAGGGTGAGGGGGTAGGAAGGGTGGGTTTAGGGAACCGACTGCTAATGTCGGCGACTTTTTTCTCAAAGAAGGAGGAGAAGTCGTCTGCTGTCAGGGTGGAGGGAGGGGGTGGGGGAGGTGGGTTAAGAAGGGTGGAGAAGGTAGAGAAAAGTTTGTGGGGGTTTGAAGCGGAGTTAATTTTGTTAAGGAAGTAGAGGGTTTTGGCACCAGTTATGTGAGAAGAGAAGGATTTGAGGAGGGAGTGATACTTATCAAGGTCCAGACCGTCTTTGGACTTGCGCCATCTCCTCTCAGCTGCTCGAAGGGTGGACCGTTCTTCACGAATAACATCCGTAAGCCACGGGCAGGGGGGAGAAGATCGTGCAGGCCTGGTAGACAGGGGACAGAGAGAGTCAAGTGATGCAGTTAAAGTGGTTAGCAAGGTGTCGGTGGCAGTGTTAGTGGGGTGGGACGAGAACTCGTCAATGGGAGGGAGGGAGGATGTTACAATAGAGGAGAAGTGGGAGGGGGATAGCGAGCGGAGGTTGCGCCGGAAAGTTACGAGGGGAGGGGAGGTAGGAGGGATTGGAGGGAGAGAGACAGTGAATTGGATAAAGTAGTGATCAGAGATGTGCAGTGGGGTTACAGAGGTTAAGTCAGTGATACAGTTACGTGTCAGGACGAGGTCTAGCTGTTTGCCTGCCTTGTGGGTCGCCGGTGTGCTCAGCAGCGTCAGGTCGAAGGAGGTCAGGAGAGACAAGAAGTCGACAGCCTGCATTCCTTGAAGGTGGATGTTGAAGTCCCCAAGGATTATCAGGGGGGTTCCATCATCCGGAAGGACGCTGAGGAGCATGTCCAGCTCCTCCACAAAGTCGGCTAGCGGTCCTGGTGGGCGATAAAGAACAATTAAGCATGCTTTGATAGGATTAGTTAGCATCACATAATGGTGTTCAAATGATTTGGCAGTAACAGAGAGTGGTGTGGATGTGTATTTAATATGTGGGGAAAGAAGCAACCCTGTCCCACCACCCCGCCCGGTTGAGCGGGGTGAGTGAGTGAAGGAGTGCTTGACGGAGAGAGCAGCTGGAGTTGCAGTGTTCTCTGGGCGGATCCATGTCTCAGTCAGCGCAAGGGCATGAAGAGAAGCATGGGATGCAAACGCCGGGGTGAAGTCTGCCTTGTTCACAGCAGACTGGCAGTTCCAGAGCCCTAAGGAAAGAGACAGGGCAGGTGGAGAGGAACTGGATATGTAGTGAAGGTTAGAAGTTGACCGAATATACTTTGTGACATATCTACGTCTACGGGTAGTGTAATGAACAGGAATGCTAAGGAAACACATGCTAGCTATGAATAAATTCTAGGTAGAATATAATCTAAATATGAATATAAATAGGTTGATACTTATCAGAAGAGGTGATCCGCCTCGTCGGCCTTCCTCGGTGGACTCCGCAGGTAGACTCCTTGTCTTTGTTCGACTGAGTCTTCGTGCACAGAGGCTGGCAGACGAGGCTGCCTCTGTAATGCTAACCGCCTTAAATATGCTAATGCACAGATACAACGCCCCCAATTACTGCCAAACAAAAGAATACCCTGAGTACCCTGAAACCGAAAATGACTCACTGGCTAGCTACTCCTTGACCAGTTTCAACTGGTTATCTAACTGCGGACCCTTCTGCTCTGCCCAAGAGACTAACTTTTAGCTAAACTCAATAATATACTATACAAACGATTAGTTTCTGCTCCACCATGAAACCTAGAAAGCTGGAAATGTTTACCATGGTTGCTACGTTACGAGAAACAAGAAAACACTCCGATTGGCCATCGCCAGAGCCATAGAAAAAGAAAAATCTTTTTCTATGGCTCTGGCCATCGCTAGCGATAATCGCTCCTCATTTGCAAAGTTGAGAAAATCTCAACTCTGTCGCGTCGCTACCCACACTGCACCACGCAAGCGATTCGCCTGGCTCCATAGAAAATGAATGGAAAACATGATGTCGCAAGGCATCGCGTCGCTGCAGTGGACACGCACTAACAGTGGAGGGGAGCTTCGGATGTCGTAAAAAAAATATTTCTAGTTTGCCAGCATTGCCACAATTTTCGCTTTTCATGCTTCGTTTTTGGATCAATAGATAGCTAATTTTGTGCTGGTCGTAGACAGTTGTGGAATAACTGGATAACTGGCAAGACCATTGAATGTTCATGATGTCCCTGTGTGTTTGTTCCTTTGACTGGGTACAACAACGCGATCAGTCAACCGACTATAACAGTTTTTAATGTCAGGCTACGAATTTATAGAACTTCTGTCTGATACGTGTGGCATCCTTTAGCCAAATAATTATCCTACAATTTGCTGAGAGATTGAAGAGCTAGACAACAAATGTTCTAATGAATCACCGACTAAAGCCATCTTCTGACATTGCCTTTGCTCCATGTTAAAAGCTCCAAAATGATGGACTGGCAAAAGCTTTATAACTATCAATCTACTCTAAAATGTACTTAAAAGTACATGCGACAACGTTGGCAACTTATCCAGTAGTAAATGTCAAACGACAAGCATGTCAAAGTAATAGAACCGTGATACAAAGCTAACATAGACGTCGCTGTGTTTACACCGGCAAACGCTGTGCAAAACACTTCCGGCGGAAATGAATTGCATATGTGTAGAGTTATGGCAGCCCCCTGGTTTTGGCGCGTAAATGTTAATTTGCTAAGTGACATTTCAGATCGGTTATGGATAGTGAAATATTTGCTGTCTGAGAGATCGGACATAGTAGGCTAGTTAACACAATAGTTTTAAAGGAGTTATATATCTATGGTTAACAGGATATATCTGTAGTGCGGCCGGGTGGTAGGCTACAGCTTTGATTCATCGTCCACACATCGTCTGGAAGTCAGTTTCGATCAAATGCCAACAATTTCCATACTACATCTTGCCAATGTATCTAAGACATGTGTGCTATCTGGGTCTTCCTTCAACTAGCAACTCTTTAGTTTGTTCTGAGGTAAAGTTCGGTCGTTCTGAAATCGTCTACTTTTCCCTGTGAAAGCAAGCTGTGTCATCTTTGGCCTAGTTCAAACAAAATCAGAATTTCCGCAATCTGATTTTCCGCAATCTGAATTTCAATCATCTGAATTTCAATCATCTGAATTTCAATCATCTGAATTTCAATATCAATCATCTGAATTCCTGCAATCTGAATTTATGAAATTTGTATTTCTGGATCAAAATAATTCAGCTTTATTAAATTCGCCGTACAAATAATTCTGATATTATATATTCAACAGCAAAATATTTCAGATTTATGAAATTTGACACACAAATATTTCAGATCTTTCATATTCAAATTCAGATACTTTTGTCAGCTTTCTAGCTCCATACATTCACGCCTACGGTGTTAATACAGTCTGTACAAATACCACTTTGACACACTTGCAAGAAATTATCCACTGGTTAGATGTAGCATGATCTTATTTAATACTCACAATACTGTAGTTCGGCTTTTTTTGCAGCAGCATTTTTGTTCAGTTGGTGCCCTACGCACAGCGCGTAGTGCGCATTATGGGAGCAGCGACACTGGCTACTAGACTACACAAACACTGTTTTTGACGTGATTTAACATAATATTTTGATCGAACGAGTTGGAATAAAGTACTCACATTAAGGAAAGTTATGACTGCGTTCATAACGTGATATAACATTTTAGTTGACATTGTCCAGGGCCCCTTAGATGTCATGTGCCCCTGGGCAAGTTCCCAGTTGCCCTAATGGTTAATCCGGCCGTGTATTTGAATCGCAATTCCATCTGAAATATACTGCCAGTGACTACGGTGTTACAGTAGCTTGTTTCAAAGGGGTTTCCCAGCTGTTTCAAAGCGTGTTCTTAATGAAATATGCAATATGAGTAGGCTAATTGCTTAAGAATATCACTCGAAGGGAAAAACTTAGAGAACGGACCCACCTGCAACCAACGCAAGCAAGCACACTCTACAATTTCCCCAGACATTGTACCCTCTCTGGTTGCATTTGTTCTTTGTTTCAGCATTCCACTCAGTGAGTTTGGGTTGGTTTGGATGTGTTAAATGAACACATTTCTTATCATTGTCATTGTTTGTGTCATTGTACATGTACATTACGTAAACTGTGACAAAAAAGATCTTTACATCATACAGCGCCAACACTAATAACCAAGAAAATAAAACATGATACATGATACTCTTACACTTAAAATATTGTTGCTGGCATTATGCTATCACTAATACAATGAAGAGGGGTTCCCCAAATATTGTCACATTTTGACTTAGGATCCCTAAAAACACAAAGTATGGGTATATACAGTGCCCTCCAAAAGTATTGGAACAGTGAGGCGAATTCCTTTATTTTTGCTGTAGACTGAAAACATTTGGGCTTGACATCAAATAATGAACGTGAGACCAGAGATCAACGTTTCAGCTTTTATTTCCAGGTATTTACATCAGGATCTGATGCACAACTAAGAAAATATCACATTTTGTTTGAATCCACCCATTTGTCATGTGATCAAAAGTATTGGAACAGATATACTTAAAACATATTTAAGTGAATAAGACTTAATATTTAGTTGCAAATCCTTTGCTTTCAATAACTGCAGCAAGTCTGTGACCCATTGACGTCACCAAACTTTTGCATTCTTCCTTTTTGATGCTTTCCCAGGCTTTCACTGCAGCCTCTTTCAGTTGTTGTTTGTTTTGTGGGGTTCCTCCCTTCAGTCTCCTCTTAAGCAGGTAAAATGCATGCTCTATAGGGTTTAAGTCTGGAGATTGACTTGGCCAGTCTAATACCTTCCATTTCTTGCCCCTGATGAACTCCTTTGTTGTTTTGGCAGTGTGTTTTGGGTCGTTATCTTGCTGCATGATGAAGGCTCTGCCAATCAGTTTGGTTGCATCTTTCCTTAAATTGGCAGACAAAATGTTTCTGTAGACTTCCGAGTTCATTTTGCTGCTGCCATCATGTGTTACATCCTCAATGAAGATTAATGAGCCCGTCCCAGAAGAAGCCATGCAAGCCCAAGCCATGACATTACCTCCACCGTGTTTCACAGATGAGCTTGTGTGTTTGGGATCATGAGCAGTTCCTTTCTTTCTCCAAACTTTAGCCTTTCCATCACTTTGGTAAAAGTTAATCTTTGTCTCATCAGTCCATAAAACTTTGTCCCAGAATTTTTGAGGTTCATCTCTGTACTTTTTGGCAAATTCCAGCCTGGCCTTCCTATTCTTCTTGCTAATGAGTGGTTTGCATCTTCTGGTGTAGCCCTTGTACTTTTGTTCATGAAGTCTTCTGCGAACAGTAGATAGTGATACCTTCACTCCTGCCATCTGGAGGTTGTTGCTGATCTCACTAACAGTTGTTTTAGGGTCTTTCTTTACAGCTCTCACAATGTTTCTGTCATCAACTGCTGATGTTTTCCTTGGTCTACCTGTTCGACGTCTGTTACTTAGTACACCAGTAGTTTTCTTCTTCTTCAGGACATTCCAAATGGTTGTACTGGCTATGGCCAATGTTTCTGCAATGGCTCTGATTGATTTTCCATCTTCTCTAAGACTCACAATTGCTTGTTTTTCACCCAAAGACAGCGCTCTGGTTTTCATGTTGTTTTCACCTCTGAATACAGTCTGCATAGACAAAACCTATCTTACCCAATCTGAACCTGAGTGTAGACATTCAGTGGTATTTATTGATTGAATAATGTATGTAATAGGACACACCTGGGCAACAAAACACACCTGTCAGTCACATGTTCCAATACTTTTGCTCACGTGACAAATGGGTGGGTTTGAACAAAAAGGTGATATTTTCTAATTTGTGCATCAGATCCTGATGTAAATACCTGGAAATAAAAGCTGAAACGTTGATCTCTGGTTTCACATTCATCGTTTGATGTCAAGCCCAAATGTTTTCAGTCTACAGCAAAAATAAAGGAATTGGCCTCACTGTTCCAATACTTTTGGAGGGCACTGTACACTGGTATCTTACCTGAGAGGTGTATGCACACGCAGGTAGCGGCCCACAGCAATAGCCAGCAGTGACAGGACAGAGGACTGAGTTAGCACCAGCACCACACAACTGAGAAGTAGGCATAGTTCAGGGGTCAAACACACCCAACCATCCAATAGCACGGCAAGAGGCACAGCAGCCATGCCCACCAGGAAGTCAGCCACCACCAGTGACACCAGGAAGCAAAATGTTGGCTCTTTGAGAGAGCTGCGGACACAGACACACACAGCACACACTACTAACACATTACCTAGGCGACATGCCACGGCAACCAACACCTCTAAGATAGTGTAAATAACCCAAGCCCATTCCGCCATTCTTGGGACGAGAAGGAGAACGCAAGAAAGTAAATTCTTCTGGCAGTGATTTCTTGGCAGAAGTCTATTTGCATCTGAACAAAAGCTCAGATTGTCATAACCCCAACTCCACACTTACCTCATTAACTCTCTCTCACACACAGACAGAAAAAGTGTGGGAAGTAAGTGGAAAGAAGAATATTTGTTGGGGTAAACACACTCTAGAGAGCATCTGTGTTGAATCAGTGAACACCCTACCCTTACTATGCTATGAGGGTGTGTAGCTCACCAAGGAATTGAATGGGTCATTGGGACAGAACAGAAACATACGTAGTTTAGGCAACACATTTTTGCTTGTGCAGAACAGACCGATGAGGGGATAGAGAAGCTGTTGCAGGTGAGTCATACAATCCAAGTTTGTGAAGCTAGCGCCACCATGTGGCTTTAGGTCAAACTAGGTGTTTGGGAGAGGTATCACTGCTGTCTATTTAACTGATATATGTTTTGAGTTGTGCCTATATTTGTGGTTTTGAATGGTTCTATTTCACTATTCACACGCCTTAAAATTTGACTATGGAAAAATATATTGGTTTACCTGTGTGTGTGTTTAGTTACAGTAACTCCTGCTTCATAGTGGGGGTGTTGTTATTGATCAACAGGACTGTTGTGATGGCGGTTTCATGCCCCAGGCATACTTTGCATAAAGCCTTGTGAGAAAATGGTTACTTTGTTTCAGTGTGTGTCTTGGAAGGAGGGGGGAAGGAATAGCAGGTGCTGTGTAGTTTGGCAACACATTGTGCTGTGTGTTTTAAATGTTTTTGGTCAGTTATTTTAAGTTCATATTTATTCGATCATATAAAACAGATTGGAGAAAAAAAAAAAATTCACAGACTTTTACAAAATGTTGAAAAAAACTAAGCTATTCTTCATTGCAAAATCATCGTGTTCCATGAATCATTCAATCTACTTATAAAGTAGCTGGTTTGTATACAGACAATCCTCAGATTTACAAATGTTCAAAGCCTTCTCCCTTCGTATCACCACAGCTTGACGTCCATAGCCTCAAAGGACCTAACCATTTGGCAGGATTTTTGCTGAAAATGTGGATAGGTGTACGCTGAGTAATATCCAAAGTCTCTCAGCTGAGCCCAGCTAAAGACAAGATGTATCCATCAAGCTTATACAAGATGTCTTTCAAATCTACCAACAACAGACTGGAATGGTCAATATTGAACATGAATATCAATACTGTACTCTCATAGTCACATACTATTCTTTTCTTATCCTTATTTCTGCACATCAATGGCACATTCTCATAATCTTTTTGTGTTTAATGACTTCTCTCCTGCTATTTCAAATACTCAGTATTCATCAGTTTTTTCCTTGATGGGTTAGCACATTAACATTCTCTATAAGTCAATAGAGGTGCATGTTAAAAGCTTTCAACATGATAATTGAAATCCACAGGATTTCTTTTCCATCCAACTCTGCTTAATTTAGTGGCATTACAACAGAATGTGTAATTGTTGCCATACAATAAACAATGAAACCAAGTCAATATGTTATTAAAACAATGAAATCAAGGAAAAGCCTAGAAAAGGCTGTTAAGGTACCAGTGGATTGATTAAGAATCTATTCTATAGAGCTGCTCTAAAAAGGCATGTTCATTCTCAGTTTGTATTTGTGTGTGTGGTCTAGAATGTGTATCATTTTGTGTGTGGGGGCTTAGTGTGTTTATTCTAGTCTGTGTGTCCCCATGTGTGTGTGTTTGTTCCCCTGCAGCCCTCGTAACGTTCTCTCGTCAAACTTGTAGGTCAGTTTTCTTTTGACTTTACAGATTTCGCCGGTGCATGAGTAGTTCCTCAGGGCTCTCGCCATCTTCTGGTAGGTCATGGTTTTGCGGTTTCCCTTGCGGTGGCCCCAGAGCTGGGCCAGACGTTCCTTGTTCTGGGAGGAAAACTGGAAGGTTCCAGATGAGGACTGGACCCACCAGATACAGCTGCGCATGGATGGGGTTTCCAGCATTTCAAACAGGAACTGGAACAAGCGCTCCTTTCTTTTTCCTGTTTGAGGTTGGGAAGGTGAAGGTTGTGCCGTAAAAAGACGTGGTGTTTGTGTGTGTCTGTGAATTTCAGTTTAGCAGGTCATGCGGGATTACTATACCATAAACCACAAAAGCAACAAATCTCATTGCTTATGGAATAACTTTAGGTGCCAGATGTAGGTGATGAGTGTGTTTTTTGTGTATGTGGCATGTATTTAGAGTTGGGGGTTGTACCTGAAAGCGGGGTGAGGGGCAGTGTCTCACTGGTCTCCCTACTTCTCCGCTCCGATGGTGGGGAGGGGCTGTAGGGGTAGTCTGGATACTGGGAACTGCTGGACTGGGAGTCTGAGTCACTGCAGGTAGCTGTCTCATAGGAATATGCACTGTGATCCTGAAAACACATAAAAACACGCTATTGCAATGAGGTACTTTACTACTAAGTCTTGCACCAAAGGAGTCCAAGCTAAAAATAGAAAAACTGACATTTTGTTTTTTAAGATTATTTGAATATGTAGTCCTTTTGACAGTTTACTTTTACTTTTTTGTCACAGCATTACATTTTTATTTGTATTTTATTATTATTTTATTAATTATTTTATCAATACGCCATACCAATAATGATGGAAAGATGATGTGTTGCTCACACTCACCCAGTGGTTGTTGTGAGGGCTGGGCCACATCTGGGAGGGAGCCTGCTCCTCATACTCTTCATGTGGTGTCTGAGAGCCGTAGTTCCACTCATATGCATGTTGGCCTGACCAACTGTTCTCTGTGGAGGGACACTACACTGTTAGTTTACGCATGCACAGTATTTTGTACAATCATTTCCTCGCTCACTCACTCGCCCACTCACTCACCTATGATTGTGGTCTCCGGGTGTGAGTGTGGGTGTGTGAGTGTGGGCTGAGTGGGGGTGGCAGGTGGGGTGGCTGGCCTGCGTAGCGGCAGCACTTCCAGGGAGTGCTCCTGCAGGTACTCCTCGATCACCTCCAGATCCACTTCGGCCGTGGAATGACCGCCCCAGCCCTCATGCTCTCCGCTAAGGCCCAGCTCAGGCATGTATGCCATCTGTGGGGGAAATGAAAAGTGAGGAGGAGGGGGGGAGAGTGTTTTGCATGAAGGGCTGCAGTTGTCTGAGGACCTTTGCATTTGACACAATAAGCATGTCAATGATCAAATAAAGGTTATAATACTTCTGTTCCAAGTAAAACCATTCATCTACATCAAGTTAACTGTAATAATAAATCTATAACATTTTAGGAAGGACTTTTGATCCACAGTAATTCACTCATCCATACCACAACAAAATGCTAGTTTTACTAAGCTTACTTGTTTTGAAACAGACATTCAAAACACACACTGTATAGTACAGCATCAGTAGGCTGTAGTCTATTATATCTAATGTGTATGTTTCCCTGGTGGTTAGGGCAGGAGCAGCGTGGTTGGGGTTTGTGTTGTTTTGACTGCCAAATGTAGCCTATGCCTCCATTAACAGTCTCAGTCAACACAGTGTACAGACAACAAAGTAATACAGTGTGTATGCTTAGTTTGCATTCAGACTTGACAAACAGACATGTTGCTGGTAAGAGTACTGTATTTGTGTTTATTTGTTTATGGGTTAATGGGGTCTTGACCATATCCAGGATTCAGACCTATTTGACAATGACTGATTAAAGTTTTGCTGTAGTGTTTCACTGTTAGATTCAAGGCTGTAGCCATGGAGTCAACATTGAGAGGCACAAAATCTGCTGGGGAGTCTGAGGGTCCCCCCCCTGAGAACTTTTTACATTTAGTTATGAATATGATTAATTTTTTAATGATAATTTCGGACAGCGTGCGTGGTTGCCTGTCATAGAATAGCACATATATATTTTATGTATATATTTTTTGCAATATATTGGGGGGGTCATTTTGACCTGATTTGAATAATCGGGGGGGATGTGCCAATATATATTATGATTACGACCCTGATTAGATTACTAACTCAGACAGACAATAACATACACACACTTATTTGTGGTGTTTGGGTCTGTGGGAGACCCTTTTGAATTTCCACTAAAAGAGATATTATGCAATTTGTTATTTTCAACTCAAGACTCAGAGGCTAAGACTTTCTGTGAAGAACAACAACAAACTTTCATTGAGTCCACACTGTGGACCCTTTCCCTTCCACCTAAACATTTATATAACATATTTGGTGTTTCGGGTCCACTGGGCCCAACAGTTATAAAAGTGTGTGCATAGGTGCAAAAAAAGTTTACAAAAATGGTTTAGGCAGTGTTGTTTTTGAATCCGAATAATGTTGTTGGTCCATCATACTCCAAACATTGGGTAAGGAACAAAAATATCACCACATTTAAAGATATAATACAAATACACTTACTGTCTCAAGAGTCGCCAGCATCCTTCTGCAATCTGAAAATCCCCAAAACACATTCTTTAAATACTGTAAGTGTTTCCAGCACACCAACACAAACACATGCAACACACAACATGACCCCAGAAGTGATAGTAGAGTCTGTCATAGTCGCTGAGTCTTATTCTAACGTATTGGTAACTTACAAAAAAGTTAGAGATAGATAAAAGATAAAAGTTGAAATCCTTGATACACAACTTGATACACAAAACTTAAAATGAGTAATTCTTGATATATTAAGCTGTATGATATTGAGTTAACTGTACCTGGTTGAATCAGAAAGATGTAGTGTTGAAGTCTGTATATGGCTAGTATCCGTCAGAGAGCAAGTTGAAGGACAGAGAGATGTGAAGGGGAAGGTGCAAGCACACCTGAATGACACTCCCATCTGGCCTGCCAAACTTTTATACTGTATACCTTTGCCCCTCCCTCTCCCCTCCAACTACCCCCCCCCCCCCACACACACACACACACAAACATACACAGACACACTTTCTGTCAAAGAAACTCCTAATTTCTCTGTATATCTACAATTTATATTGTATTGTCTGTCTGTCTATCGATCGATCGATCAATAGCAATGCCTCTTTCCTCTGTAGTCAACAGCGGCAGCCCGGCAGGTGTTAGAAACATGCTGAACACCTGTTGAGAACAAGACAAGCCTGTGAGAAGGAAATTTGGAGTCATTACTAATCTACAATCGATAACAACTGCTGACTCAGACACAGTGTCACACAAGATTCCTAGACTCATTTCAAATCTCTGTATACCCCGACTGCATAAGCACTTTCACATCCTTAATCCTCTCCATTAAACAAACACACATACAATCTCCAGGTTACTTGCAGAGGACACAACTACTGGCATCATCAACCACTAACACAGCATTGTGTTTGTGCATTTACACAGATAGTTATACAATGAGAGAATATTTTTTTTTAACAAGGCCATGGTCCTGATATCACAACAGTATAAATGTACACATATTTACATCAGTCCCTCTGCACATAAAACGTAAAATATATACAGACACACACACTGTGTGTGAGACATGATTCAAAAAGTAAAAAGCGAAAAGTAATCAGATCATCATTCATTGTAACTGGTGGTGTGACCCAACTCCTCAGGAGGCCAGTGGAAACTCCAAAGGACAGGTAAGTCTAACTTTGACATTTCAGAACTGTAAACTTAGTGCTACCTCATCATTTTATTCAAGGCTGCTGCTTAAGCGTTGTTTGGAAACATTGAAAACATGCAGTGGTTTTACTGGCCTTCTATCTTTATGGGGGAATTCATCAACATGAAATATCAACCCTCTACTGCCCCACTGTAAATCACAGTGTGAGGATTGACAGGAGATAGTACTGAGGGGGGGAGCAAAGTAAAAAGCAAAATGCAATCTGTCATTGCTACAATACAATGTTGTTATATTATTATGATATAGTATATTCATGCCAACAGACACGTACGTATGAACAGATGAATCACACACACCTCTTTTCTTACACAAGTGCAGTGCAATGGTGACTGAGTTTGGCTGTGTGAGTGTGTGTGAACGAATAGTCAAACATGTTAAAAGTAAGGTCATTAGCTCGAACAGTTTGGCAGCTGTGACAATACAGCCAGTGATTTTCTGCAGATGGTGATAGGCAAACCATCTGGAGGGATGGGACTTTATAAAACTGCTCTATTTGCATTTACTAGATATGCCAAGAATTACTGTTAACCACTTGCCATTTGAAGGAGTTAGTAGTTAAAAGTTAAAAAAAATATATTATTTTTTATCACTTGCTACAACTGTGACAGTAGAATTTCATACTATACCATATTTTACTCCACTCTAACTCTGTGTTATTTGCTACCATGGTTACAGCTCTAGCGGAGGAACCTGCTTAACAGGGGAAGAGTAAACTTCCCTGAAATATTGGAAGAACTTCCAACCTACTACCTGACAGGTAACTCATCTAGTCTGTGTTCTCTTTCCCAAAAAGAGACTTACACACCCTCCCTCTCTCACTCTCCTCTCTCTCAGACACACAGATACAAACATTGCCAATTTTCTATTTAGAGATTTTACCCATGTCCCATGTACATATGGGTACAAACAGCATCTTCTCGTCCACATGGCCATGCTGCTTGTCCACACTGCCAAGCTATTCTCTTAGGCCCCAGTAGGGCTGGGCGATATGGGTAAACAATTATCGATATAGATATTTATATTTACATTCGATAACGATAATTAAGACGATAGACCACAGATCTGTAGTAGTAGCAAAATAAGTCTCTTCCTCAACTTTTTCCCAACACTCGGCATAAAGTTTAGGCAGAGCGCGGTGTGAGAGAAATGCTTGCACCCAGGGAACACGTACCTGGGGTCAAGTAACTTAAGCTTTTTAAAACCTTGCTTTTTATCAATAACCTACCTATCAATACCTTGGCGCTAACTTACACTTTCTGCATGTTCCAATGAGTGATTTTGCTTCAGGTGGTAAAAAAAGGTTTCTTATATACTATTATTATATGGCAACGACAGTACGAGCGCTCTGATTGGCTAATGGGTAGTCATGCCAGCGGCGTATTGACCTCATCGCCGGTCTGCGGTCTGATACAGAATATTATTGCCCCACTCTGACGTCATCTTCAAAATGAGCGATTTCGAGGAGTTAGCTGAGTTTTACTCATAGACATATGTATATATGTCATATGTCATAGACATATGTATATATGTCTATGGTTTTACTATCCAGACGATACTGAAGACATCAACAGCGACGAAGAAATTGTTCGGTCTGGACCTCTCCAGAGGCCCGCAAACCATTTATGGACCTAGCAAGCTGTTGCCTTGGAGATATTGACAACATGGCGTCTGCTCCAGATTCGTCGTGTTTGATTTGGGATTTTCCTACGTGTTGTTGTATTATATAAAAAAACATATATGGACTTTTCGACAGATCTACAAACACCTTTGTAAGCAGAGATTTGTTCAAACGTTTGTTAACCGAGACCGTAGGTCGAGGTCAACAAGAAGTCCACCTTTGCAGTTTGTCATATTACCAGATTTGGTAGCCACCTGTTCGTTACTATACCGATTTGCTACGAACATTGCTCAGCTCTTTGTCGGATTTCAAAAAGCCAAACATCTTCCAAATAACTGAAGAAGACAAACCCTTTTTATCAATAATTTCATTGGAAGTTGCTCCCTTGCCATGGCTATCGCTGCCACTGTTTTTGGCAATAAGACTAATTTTCCACAGTTAGCATTAGCTACTCCACTCGAGGTGCTCAGTATAATTTAGTGAGCGTGGGCTACCAGCCTACAGAAATTAAATGGACTGCTGTTCCTAATGATTCTCTATCGACATTATTGATATTATTGAAAATGAATTAATGTTACAATATCTTTATTGAGGGGAAGTCATTACTTAGATAATTATTTGTATTGATTTATCGCCCAGCCCTAGGCCCCAGTCTGCAGACAGACTCACAGGTAGCTTGTGTACATATTTCTGCAAAATATCAACACTGTGGCCTGCCCCTGGACCCTCAGCAACACCTGTACACACAAACTCTCTGTACATGAATGCGTTCAAACATCATAGCGCTGAGAGTCACCTGCAAAAGGGACTTGAGTCTAAGCAAAAAGCTGCAAATATGCACGTGTCTGGAAACTCTACCTTAAAATTTGCATTTTATAGAACAAAAGACTTGTACAACACAACTTTATGTGTTCCATACCTGGCCATTATTTTGATGTGAGCACAATTGTAAAATTTTGTAAAAAGGGGAAAATGACTGAGACACTAAAAGCATTTCCGTAAAAAAATCACAAGAAATTCAATGGTTAGTCAGCTGATGAAAGGAACCACCGTTTTTTTTTTTTGAATAATGGCCCTATAAGGATAGATAATGTAAGGCATTACAAGTAAAGTCTTTACAATGCAAAAAAATTGCATTGAGTGCAGCTCAAGACTGAACAGGTCTGCAGAACACACACATGCACACACACTGACGTCACTTTGCCTGTGGGGCATCCGTCAACAGTACATGTTACTTGAATATATACACTGTTTTTAATGCTACTAGTCATACACATACACCAACCTCTCCAACAACACCCCACACAAGTCCCAACAACAGTGAAAAAAGTCCCCAGTTTGTGCACCTTGCCTATTCCGAATGTTTGCTCTTCACTAATCATTGCAGGAAATATCATTGTCCCTGCTGAAGTCCGAGTACTTCAATATAGATGGAACAAACACGTTTGGAAACCCCCTTCCCTAGGGGGAGAAGTGTGCGACGGTTAAGCTTCCAACAATTGTTTATGCACCTGTGCCATCCAATCAGAATAATAAAGAGAGGGGACTACATTTGATCTGACAGGTAGAGCAGGGTGGACAGATGAACAGGCAGACAGACAGACAGACAGACAGACAGACAGACAGACAGACAGACAGACAGACAGACAGACAGACAGACAGACAAACAAAAAGGCAGGCAGAGAGACAGGCAGGTAGGCACTCAGGTAGGCAGACAGGGCTCTAACCTTGTCTACACTTGTCATATGTCTGACCAGACAAACAAATTCAACACAGTCACAGTCCAATTCACCACTTTCACAGTTTGCAATTCTTCTTCCAGCTGATAAAGGTTGGCAACACCCCCCTGTGGGGCTTCCTAAACCAGTTTGTCTTCATTTATGACCAAGTGACTTGGTGGGGTGTGGGTGCATGTACAAATACCTGTTTGACAAAATGTTAACTGTTGGATGCTGGCCTCTTGGCAAGTTGGCCTGATTTGAGCAAGAGTTTTTTTAGTACTGCTCGGAAACATGATGCAATGCCGATGGTATTTCTGATGAGAAATGCTGTGTTCAACAGAACATTGTTTTGCTTTTAGCTTCTTAATGCGTTGTTAGTCATTGTTTAACTGGACTGACTTCATTACCTGTCCAGTTGGTTCTAATGGTTAATAACTGGTTACCAATAACTGGTAACCTTGGTCATTGATAAGGTGGCAGTTTAACGATGGTTACTGTAACGAGTGCAGTGCCTGTTTGAGCTAGAGTGATCCATGGCCCCATTTCTCAGGAGGGGCGTGTTCAGGGAGTGGCCTGGGGTGGCACATGCCACCCCTGGAATCTGATTGACCACCCCAGGTGCCACCCTGCTATCTTAACTAGTGCTGTCAGTTTAACGCGTTATTAACGGCGTTAACGCAAACCCAAATTAACGGCGTCAATTTTTTTATCGCGTGATTAACGCTCTTTTTGGCCTAGCAAACTTTGTAGTTTTTTTTCACATGCTGTTGCAACAACTACCGAAGTTAGAAAAACTACAACACCACACCGGATCTAGCTAGACCGGAAACAAAACAACAGGCACGCCACACACTTGTTTGGCTTGCGATCCGGCTAAAGCGTAGTAGCAGAGCCCGTTTACGGATATGAGACATTCTCTGGTAGTAGGTTAACTTTACGTTTTGAGTGGATGGCGAGCGCGAGACGCCGAAATGGATGCCAATAAGATTCTGAATGGAAAGTTTACTTTTAAAAAGTTGCCAAATGGTTCCATTGACAAGACCAAAGTGATCTGTGTGTTTTGTCGTTGTAAAATGAGCTATCATTGCAGCACGTCCAGTCTGAAATACCACTTGATGGCCAAGCACACAGATGATGCAAATTCTCCGCCCCCTCGTCAAAGCCAGGCGATTGCAATGTTGTTTTCATTAACAAAAAATATTTGCACGAAGCAATCCGAACCACTTTTCCATGTTGATAAGAGCATTAAAATTTGAAAAAAAGAATGGGACAAAAAGAAATCAAGGGACATTTAGAATAGATAGAAATAGAAATGTGCGATTAATTGTGATTAATCGCGAGTTAACTATGACATTAATGCGATTAATCGCGATTAAATATTTTAATCGTTTGACAGCACTAATCTTAACATATGATTATTATCTGGCGGGACTTTTAATTTGCAATGACAAGTAACCAACCATTTATTTATAGGTGGATTTCAGTCTTAAACCTGAGCGGCAGTAATGTGCCAGAATTATGTCTTGCCTACCAAAAACTCAGAAAAAGTTTTAGATTTTAAGCGGGGGGTCATCGTTGAATAACAGCTGCCAATAAATCAAAATAAGAAGAAGACCTGTCGGTAAACCACATTTCAAGAAGTCTCTGGAGATTCCGGGCTACATTTGTTACGCCGGGTCTTATTTAGCTAATAGCTACTGAAAGGTGTGTGTAGACTTGATTTGCTCCTGAAAAGTGTGAGTAGACTTGATTCACACACTATGTTAAAACAGTTTTTGCTGTAGTAAGCTACAACGTTTTCCCCGTGTTTCCATGATGGTTCAGGCAGGAGGACTCAGTATATTATTTAGCCTACTGATTTACTTTACTTCACAGGGTACAATACATGATTGTAATACCGTATTTCTTCAAATAAACGCCGCAGCGTTTATTAATAAAAAAAAAAATTGGTGCAGTGTTTATTCGAGGGTGGCGTTAATTTGAGGGCAGTGTTTAATTAGTAAGAGAGATTTTGTGAATTGTAACTGCAGTGCAACCATAGACAATGTCGTTGCTGGCATTGTGACAAATGAATCATGCCGCTAAAACACAGGTTTCATTTACTACCGCTGACCTCCTTGTCTATTCTTTGTTTGTCTATGAGTGCAGCAACTCCATTTCTTGTCTATTAGGTGTGCGTTGGTAGAACAACTGTCTCGAGTATTCTACATTGTGTAGAAATCTGAAGCAGCTTGCTGAAACATTTATACACGTTAGCTTTCAAACAGAAAGCTGTGCAGAAAGTTATGTGCATGTGTAATAAATACTGGGGTTGAATTTAACCAATTAAATAACCAGACATCCCAACCTGCAGAGACTCATTTCAGGGAGGTGGCTTCCCCCCCCTCCCGGGACGCAAACCGGACGCATGATGTACCCCCTCAACCAGCACGTACACCCAATGCCCCCCCCCCCCCCACCCCCCTATCAGAACGCACAATATGCACCCGTCTCTACCGGAAATTACCATTCTCTCGCTTGCTCTAAATACTAAATCCCCGATTTCCGGGAGATCATATAGCATTTGCGGGCATCAGGGAGCCGCTATTGAAATGCGGGAGACTTGGGATGTCTGAATAACCGTTTTGTTTGGTCAAGGAACGTGTCAATCAAGGGCAATAGCAAAATTGCACTGTTGTAATTGGTTTTCGGTTTATTTTGGTAGGGCGGAAGTTACGCCCTGGTCGACTAGCATTGTACAGTTTTCCTTTTTTTTGTCTTGTCGTGGACATTTTTGAGAGAATCAATCGTTTAAGCTGAAGTCGGGTGAAGTACAGAGTTAATGTTTATTTGACATAGATGTAAACATAATAACGTTACCAACATAACATCATCAGCACACAAACATGAGACAATAACACAAAGACGATTCCATACTGCTCCATCTAGCATTCTAGAATGGAACCGGGAGAATCCAGCCCACCAGCACTACTCAGCTGATGGCCCTGAACCCCCCAGAACATTCTTCAACAGACCATTTTATAGATACGACAGTTCTCAAAAGTCATTGGTCCATCCTACAGACATGAAGCTATACCAAACCTCTTCTGTCATTGGTTAAATCCTTAGAACAATACAGTTGAATCCACATGGTCTTCAGACCAACTGTCTCTTCCCCCCAGGTGACAAGAACTCTTTCAGTTCACCCAGACTTCACATCTCCTAGACTTCATGACTCCTAGTTAGGTGTTATAAAACTACAGGTGCCATCTCTACCAAATGAGTTGAATCAACATTCATTGTATCAAGCTTCTTAACCAACTGTAAACTTCTCCTAAAACACATTCATTGACACTTTAGCTACCTTAAAAGGTCCTGTTGGTTGAGACACAATACATGTTCTAAGAAAATCTGAGCCCATAGGATAGTTAAAGAACCTTTCAATTTTTGAGAAAACTTTGAATACTACATAAATTCCTTCCACAGATTGAGTGATGTTATGTAAAACACAGATATCTCTGCCTATAGCAAAAACATTATCGCCTGTGGAAACTTTCACTGTCCATTCTTTAGTATGTAGCTCTCTGTGCTGTGCTTCAGCTTGAAGGCCATCAGGAACAGGTCCAACATAATGTTGCCTTCTTAGACCCTCACGACAACCAATGCTGCAGATCTTTTGAACCTCTGATAACCTTCGTTCTACCTGAGCAAGAGGAAATTCAGGCTTTCTAACACACCTCTTCAGTTTATGAAGGTAATTTTCAAATGGAAAAGCAGAGATAGTGTCCAAACAACCATGCACATCTGCATCTGCAGACAGGTGGACCAAGGAATGGACATTATACACTAAGGCATCTCTGCCGTACAGCTCCCCAAAATGACTAACAAATGTGGAGAGCAGTGTGTTTGCATATGTACTATACATATGGACTAGCTGTGGACTGACAAGGATGGAAATACCTGTAGATAACAACATAAAGTTGTTATATAAATTACTGTCTAAATATGGTTCCAGAACAACAGGGCCTGTATACAAGAGAAATTGTCTGAACTCTGTAGCTTTCCAACTATCTAATTCTCGAAGGGATTGTGGTTTCCTTGCAAACTCTGCTGGTATATACCTACGCATCTGAGTTAGACTTTCTGAAATCCTGTCAACAAGACTAGAGGACAAACGAAACATCAGAGGGCCCCTCAGCCAAATGTTTAGCAATCGTCGCATTACACCTAAACATGCAAGGTGCATGTAATCAAGTGGAAACCGAGTTACCATACCAACATCTAAATTAGAAAATCCATGAGGTCCTTCATGGTGATGATCCTCATCAGCTCTCTCTGAAAATGATGAGTCAGTCCGTAACATGTATTTATTTAAAGGGTAAGTCATTCGTCTGTTAATGTAAACACCTGGCTGGGAACATTTATCACATCCGTGATATCCATTGTGAGCCTTTGTGTTTTTTACAAATGCCCTAGCAGGTGTATCACACACAACAGAAACCAGTTCAAGGAACACTTTTTTCCCACTGAAATCAAAACCTCTCTGTAGCTGTTGTAACTCACATGTGAAGTCTCGCAAAAATTCTTCAGCTGGATAAGGTTTTTTACTGCCACAAAAAATGTCTATGACAACAGGTTCCTTCATTGGAACACTTAACAGAAGTCCTAAAATAGGCCAAAACTGAATATTTGTGCTTTTAAACAGTGGTAACCCATCAATATTAATCTGCAGCTTGAATTTAAAGCCATCAGCAACATTGCGTATATGTTGAGATAAGGTGTTACGAAGCGCTGCCAAGATACCTGTATAATGATACAACCCACCACATTTTTCTTGTATTTTGTAATTAATTTCTGTTTTGAGGACAGTCCTAGCATCTTTTGGCAGTTCTGGGTGGTACACCCTCAACAGGGTAAGGAGGGCTGTGAGCGCGACCAAAGAAATACTGAACTGTACAGCCCAATTGGCTAAGCTGTCCAAAAGGCTCACAGGCTCTTCATCAGTGTCATCATCAGACTCTGAAACCATTTCTTCTCCCCCCCATTCTATGTCTGTGTGATGGTCATCTGAATTGTCATCCTCCACTTGAGGAGTAACGCTAGAGTCACAATCATGGTTGCCATCGCTGTCATTGGTGTTGTCACATGGGTCTGCCCTGTTTTCTACCGCCTGTTCTGTTAAATGAGAGTCGTCTGCAATGTCATGGAGTCGATTTTCTAATGCAAAGCGTGCCCTCCGCCTGACTCCGGAGTCTGTTAATGGAGGTTGCCTCCTTTTCATCTTCTCTCTAAAATAGATTCTGACAGAAATACATGTTTTAGGGTCCATCTGGGGTTTAACCCCAGCCCTCTACTGATCTTTATTTATTTATTTTCCACTGTATATGTGTGTGTATCAGACATTTATCTGAATAACAACAAAGTTAATACAAAAAAAACAAGTTAACACTTTTTACTCCTTATACCCATAAATATTGTAACACATTGTATGTTTGTGTGTTTGACTCACCTTCCTGTTGTGCTGAAGACGTGATGTGTGACTCCTTTCTGTTACAGTATTCCAGATAAACCTCAAACTGAAAGAACATTTTTTACATGATTAAGATTATTATTGTTTTAACAAATGAATACGATCAGATATTATTTCTCAGATCAGAATCAACTAATTAAATGCCGTTTCAAATTATATGGTGAAATAATAAAATACAATGGAAAGTGCATGATTTTTGATTGGCCGATTGACTCTGAAAACTAGCTATTCACAAGCGACAACTTGCTTCTGAATGGTCATTTCAAGTAATTGACAGTTGCCGTTGCCAATGCTCATCCATATCCTGTCTGGCTAAAGATCCTACTGTAGGACTGTAGAGCTACAAATGAGCAACGGACAGCGACGTTGAAGAGAACTGTTCAACATCGAGGTAAGCGTGATAATATAATAATATAAATAACATGTGCAACAAGTCATATTTAATTAAAATGATGGAACACAGTGTATTTGTTACGTTTGTGTCGTAGCTCGCTAACTATGGCATATCTGGCTAATGTTCCGTTAGTAGGACCGAGCTACAGTAGACAAAGCTAGAGCTAACAGTACATTAGTAGCTCGAGCTAGCACTATAGCTACTGGTTTATTTTATAGCAGTTCTTCCAGTCGTGGTTTTACAATAGCTTTTAAAATTGTAGAATGGACAAACCAATCGGTAATTACTATGTATATATACATATAACAAGTTGGTAGCTACAGGTCTATCCATAAAGAGGCATGCCCGGCCAGTAGAAATAGCGTTAGCTTAGCTCTAACAATTTAACAGAGCACACCACTGGATCGTATTCGATGTAGCTATATTGCTAGCGCCATCTAGCTACAGCAGCTAGTATACGCACTGTATAATGAGATGTACACTTACATTAAGTCATTTTTAGTTACAATAATATTATAAACTTCTATCTACTTACTCAACGTTACTTTTCAAAAGCTGGTACTGTATCGTTAGACCACCTAGTTTGCTGGTGTCCTCTAACTGCCACAAATAACGGCTTGTGTCCGAATGTTTAGCCACAAATTCACGAGACAGCCGTCTCGTGCGATCAGCTTGCCCCTTGTTGATTATAACTGGACAAAAACATTTACAGTACTTGTTTGTACCGGTTTAACGTTGTTTTTATATACAGTTTGGGATGTAAAGTAATATACGAGGTCTATCGGTATACTGCAAAAGTAAATGCTTAACTGATAGTTGCCATGCACTTCTAAAAGTCTAACAGGAAATGTCAAATTATGTCAAAAATACCTTTAAGTCATGAGTTAGCTCGGCTATTTAACCAACTAAAGACCTCCTTAATTACCAGAGTAGGCCTGTTGGATTACTCCTCCTCTTCTAATGTTATGTTCTGATTGCCAGTGGGTTGTTGTTTATGGTGACTCTTATTTAGCATGTAATGGGCAAATATTTAACATGGTTCTGTAGCAAGATGAGTTTAATTTTCTTGGCTGTTTCTGTAAGAGCATCTGCTAAATGACTAAATGTACTTACTACTTTTATTTTCCAGTGAGCAGAGCGTTGAAGATTCTTCCTGGTGATCTGCTGCCCATCATCAACAGTGTTGGGGACTTCTGTGTGCTTCTTCTCACTTCCTGCTATAACAACCATTCTCCATTCCACAAATATAGCTGTTGTTTCTACTCATTTGTCAATTGTGTACAGCAATCAAGTGCCAAGAGGGTGTGGGTTTTCATTCAAACAACCACTATACCAGCTGATTTTACAATTGAATTGCTGCTCTTTATTAAACGGGAGCCACAAAGTGAAATCAGATGGTGTAGTCGTGCTTGGTTACGTAAATGTTTTTCAAAGTTATGTAAATGTTTTTTTAGCACGGTAGGCAATTTGGTGACAACCTGGCTGGTGTGTCACTGACTATCCAATGTTATCAATCCATATAGCCTCCCTATTATAATTGCACATCCTCATTACAATTTCCAGAGGGCTTCTCTCATAAGCTCCGCTAAGGATATCCCTCCTGGAATATGCACATTCATGTTTGTTAGTTCAGACTGTCAATAAATCTGCCATCTTACAAGTTTAATGCAGTTGACTGGCTTGATATTGCACAGGTTTTGCATCCCTTATGTAAGAGCCATTTTCATTGGTTTATATTTCGCATCAATTTGCACACACCGCAACACTCATGGGAATGTAAAAATGTTTGTTGATGGAGCTTGATGGACACATGTACTTGCATGTTCAATGGAAGAACATTGTGATCAATAAAGGGCCATCAAAACACGGACAACAAGGAGTCTGTAATTTCAACTGCCAGCTACGGAGCGGCGTAAGGTAGAAGAAAGCGCGTCAGGTAGTTATAGGCATAGACAGTTTTAAGTCTGTATAGCAGCCCCTAAGTGGCCTTAAGTTGTAGTCTTGGCCATTATACATAAACTGACTTTTTAATCACACATTGTGGTGCTCATTTGTGTGTTATTGTTTGTTTAACCACCTACATGTGGCTGCACCGAGTTTGCCAACCGTGGTTTCTGATGTTGTATTATGGGGTAGAATGGTGTATAATTGGCCTTGTGTATATCAGGGTGAAGGCAATGAATGCAGGTAGGCCTATGAGTGTGACCATTGACATTGTCTTACAATACAAAGTGTAGCACACAATGAGGGTTAAGGAAAATGTTCCGATGACACAGGTTATTACTGGATAAGAGTCGGCTAAATGACAATGTTATTAACGTAGGTAGACTATTAAATATGCAAGCTGTCTTTTAAACACTCGATGTCCAATACTTTTCATGTCTGGGAATGTGTGAAAGGTGTTTGAAACTCGATTAAAGGGGCAATTGACTGCAAAACCGATTTTACCTCGTCATTGTTGAAAAACGACAGTTCGGAGGGTAAACTGAACATACCGTGAATATCAAAGTCCATTGACACCTCTTTCCTATTCAAATCTCAAAAAGAAAAAATTTGGCTGTAAAACGCTAGCTTTTCAACAAAGCCATCGGTCCTACGTAGGACCGGTGATCGCCCTCTTATTGGCTCTGGTCTGTATCTTTGTCACGCCCCAGAATTTACATCCAGACCAGCCCGAGGTAGCGTCTATCTCCGATACTAGTTTAGCTGCGCGCTGCTCTGTGTAGGCTACTTATAAGGAATTACAAAGAAGAACGTTTTGAATTATAACAAGGATAATAAAAATGGACCACGGTCGTAAATGCTGTGTTCCAGGCTGTACAGGGAAGGCTAACACTCACAGTCTTCCCAAGGAGCCAAACATTCAACAGGCATAGCTGCTGTTGTCCATGAGAAGATCCCGGCGAAGTTCGACACTCAATCATTTATTTGCTCTGAACATTTCACCCAAGACAGTTTTGACAACCTTGGACAATTTCAAGCAGGACATGTTAGGAAGCTGAACCTGGAAAGAGGTGCTGTTCCAACCGTATGCTCATTGCAACCGCAAGCTATAAGGACAGTATGATGTTGTGCTAACAGTTATTAGCAATGCTAACGTTTCCTGTATAGCATACCAGGTAGAATGCTAAATACGTTTCTACACACATCAAATGACTCTAGCTAGACTAGCTGTAGTCGGCATTAGAAGGGAAGCTTCCGAAAAATAGCCAGAAAACGAACTGCAGTCTGTCTTATTGCTAACGCCTGTCTAGGTAATCTATTTGAAAGAACTGGAGAAAGGCAGGTTCTAGATACAGGATACGTTAGCATTGCTACTAACTGTTACTAGTAACACCTAGACTGTAGGCATGTAAACAAGTTTGGCTTGCTAGTTAACGCAAGAGCATAGAATGTGTGATAATTTAGCCTAGTTTTTGGCAATGGGGCTAACGTTGATTCATGTTCCTGACTGTGTTTCATTCAAATAAATAACCTGTGTAATGAAAATCTACAATTCACGATGCACGTTTGTCCAGATCTTTGTCATGTTATTTTACAGCAAGATATCTAGAGCTAGCTTAGCTAGCTAACTGAAGCTGAGTAGAATCACGATATGGTTTGGTTGCTAAGCTGTAGCCTAACGTTCCACCCACCTAAGTCAATCCAGTTTGCTTCAACAACAGAAGTGGAAACAAGTAATGTTATCATTTCAAATGATATATAGTCAATCTTTTGAAAACAGTGTTGTGTAGACACAATAGATTTATTTGCACGTTTTTATTTCAAGTCTCCAACTTCGGTGTTTCAGCGAGTGCTGCTGTTGGCCGTGTTGCGTTTTTGCTCCCAGCTTCACTCCTTGATAACCAACCAATCAGCGCGCAGCTCATCTAAATATTAATGAGCATACCATAAAAGGAGAAAAGCTAGTGTTTTTTCCCGGGAACATTTAAGAGGGTCTGTCAGAGGGCATGGAACAGCACCCGGGCCATTTTCAACCCAACCAATGTTACATACCCTATTCGGAGACCTTAAGGAACAGTGTGAAATACCCCAAAAAAACAGTCAATTGCCCCTTTAAGACGTCGTCAATGACGAAAATAGACTGAGCAAATTTGAGTGTAAAATTAATGATAGAGAAATGTCCGAATCCATTCCAAAAACGGGCCAGTTCCGTAAAATGATACTTAGAATGTAGCATTTGTATCAGATCTGGAACGGATCCGCAAAACGGATGCGACTGTTACGCGGATCTGCCGGAACTCAGCCAGATCCGGCGCAGAATCAGCTGCTATAGTATCTGGGCGTTCACAAGAGAAGCTGGACGGTTAGCTCTCGTGGTGCGTCAACTTGGGAAACCAGTACAAGCTAGCTAAACGTAGCTTCGATGCCTGGTGTATAAGCTAGCTAAACCGAGCTTCTATGTTTGTGTAAGGCCAGCCTCTATCGGAAGCGGTTAACAGTCCTTACCTCAGTTGAAGTTACGAGCACCATTCAGTGGGTACCGTGTTCCTGCCTAGCCATAGTCCCGCTGTATTTGTGACTGTGGCTGGTGATATCGTCAGTTTAGGCTAGAACAGAACTTGAAGATCTCCTACACACTGAGGACAACGCTGGACCCGTGTGCCCTAGAACAGGCGTTACACTTGAATTTGGCATATGGGTTCTGCTAGCCGCGGCTCCCTGTCGCACCCAACGGAGACACCGTCTTCTGAGACACTATTCTTCAAAAGAATGTACTTGCGTTCTCAGCGTTCTTCGGATTGATAAACAGCCATGATGTTATTGACAACTATGCTAATGATAGCTGTGTAATTTGACAAAATAACTGGCATGATTGCTTAGTGACTCCCAGCCAGTCTGACCCACACATGGGGAAAAATACAATAGTGTTTTATCAAGCGTTTAGCAAGAAGTGCTAGCCAGTCAGAGGATCATGAGATCCATGTCATGCTAGCCATTAATTTAGCTGGATTACAAACTATTGCGTCTCCATTGGATTGAACGGAATAACACTATCTAGCTAAGTGAAAAGCCGGAGCAAGTTTACAAATTAGCTGTTTATTTTTTTAAATAGGCAAATATTCAGAAACTATACTGACCATTTTTACCTTTTTATTCAGATGCTGATTACAGGTACCGTTTACCTAAAATAAGAAAAGTAAAACACAGGCTGTTTATCAACCCACGTTTTTTTCCATTCTTGTGTCCTTGGGAAATTGTTTGAAGTCATCTTTCATTTCCCAAGTACGGTTCCAATCCAAAAAACACAAGTCAACGAGGCTGTTTATCAATCCGAAGAACGCTAAGAATGTACTTGCGTTCTTGAGAAGAACATTCTTGCCAACGGTTTTGCAGCGAGGACGGAGAACGATTTGAGATGCTTGTGTTCTTGTAATGATTTATGGGAAATCAGATGCATTTTCGCTGACCAAGTCACCATCCATGCATCCTCGGTAAAAGGGGCGGATCAAGAACATTTCTGGGTATTTTTGGCGTTCTTGGTGACTTGTGTTCTTTGGATTGGCAGGGCCGGATTAAGACAATGGACTTTAGGGGCTGCAGCCCCGGGCCTCGCCACCAGGGGGGCCTCAGGTTGCCCGATGTCGAGTGAGTCAACGGCACCGCGCATAACATTAGAAAAATTCTGAGTGAAAACAAAAATAATGTGCGAAAATGTCCGGTCAAGGAAAGCAGAGAGTGTGGCTAAAATCCGCGATGGGACTAAACTCGAATAGCTTCGCCAACTTTTTATAGTACAAAATCGTTGTCAATCAAAAGGAGATGCAGTCTTTCAACACACCCTCCAATCGTCAAGCAGAAGCCCAGCGTCCAGGCCAACCCACTCCTCCATTCACTCCCAAAGACGCTGAGCGTCCAGAGAAGAATAAAATGGAAGGGAAAAAGATGCCAGGAGGAACTAAAAAAAGCCAGGTAAAAAAAGAAAGATCTGTCACTTCATAAATCTAGGTTCCTGCAAGGATGGGAACGATATGTTTTCTCAAAGCCCTGAATCTTTCAGGTAAACATTTGGGTTGTAATTTCCGGAAAATATAGCTAAGAATATGACTCTAACGTAATGTTCATATTAGGCTAGGCTACATAAAGCTAAAAAAAAAAATTTGCACTGAAATGTATGTAAAAATTTCCGCTCGCGCGCCGTGCGCGCTCGCATTAATGTGAAGTTCCAATTTAACCTCACATCAAAACCTTGACTAGGTAGACTATTAGGTTCGGGTTAAGCACCAAATGTAAATCCGTTTTTTAATATTTTAGGGGAAGCTGAGCTTCCATTAGCCTGACGTTGTCATACTCATAATTCTAGTCAGAATATGAGTCTGAACACTCTCCGTTGGGCTTTGACTACAGGGCGTGTTTCAAACGAGCCTGGAGAACAAATGCCTCTTCACTCAATTGGATAGATCTACAACCAATCAGAGCAACAGAGTATGTGACGTATGTTAAGCACCGCATAGTTGTTGTCAACAGAACTAAACTACAAGCAGACTTGAAGTATGCTTGAAGAATGAATACAAACGATTTTTGCCGGTGTTGTAAAATTAATTTAAGGGAAGGGGGAGTATTTGTTCACACGGTCAACCTTTTTGAGCGAAACAATAAAGGGCAATGCATATACGAACAAGTTCTCCATTTAGGATTACAACTCCACAAAAGAAAAGGAGAAACCACAATGGCCACTGGGTTTTCATTGTGTCCCATCTTCTTCGCGACCATCGGGGCCAGCTGATAAATTAAACTTTTACCGAATCCCTTAGGAAGGACGGCAAAAACATATTTTCCATCGACAAATGCCTTGATTGCGTCTCTCTGTTCCTCTTTCAAAATTAATGCGCTGTCGATGTCTTCTAAAACAGACTCGATGGCAGAATCATAACATCACAGATCTCCAGCGGTAGCCATGTTTGTTCAAAACGAATTCAACTAAGCGCTCTTTTGTGACGTGGGTGATTACGTTACTGTTGATCATCTGTCCATCACCGTATAAAGCCCGCCCTGGCAATTTCATTGGTTCGCCCAGATTCTGGTTTTCTGTAGTTGGTCCCCAATACGAGACCCTCCAGACCCAACTTCCCGACCAAATTTTTTTGGGGCGGGGAGAAGTTGGGCTGGCAGCCAGGCTAAGCTTCCATTGCAATCTTAAAGAAATCGCCACTGCACCCAACACTTTTTCCGCTTTTGAGTTCCATTTTCACTTTATCTCAGCCTACTACCTTGAACGGACCACCTAGCTACATAAACACATTCCCGAATTCAACGGCGGCATCATTATTTTGATCAGCGTAGTAGTAACCGGCGTAGTGCAAGCGTAGGGTTTGGGTTCGGTGGGAAAAAATGTAAGGTTTGGCCTAAACCGAATCCCGTCCAAAAGCCCAATATTCAACCGAATCCTGGATTCGGTGCATCCCTACTCAATAGAGCATGCATACTGCACCAACTTCTTTCTTTTCTTTCAACTTGTTCTCTACTTTGAAGAGCTCATTGATGAGTTTGCATTGAGAAAGAGCAGAAAACTGAGCTTTTAGTATCACTGATGTGATGATGGTGAGTCACATGTTTAAACTGATCATATTTATAGAGTGGCTCTGTGGACCTTAAAGCTGATGTGTCAGTGCGCGTGGGTTGGTGTGCGTGTCATGATGTGCGTTGGGGCGATATAGGGGCCTCATCCTGGTAATTAGCCCCAGGCCTCAAAATGTCTTAATCCGGCCCTGTGGATTGGAACCGTACTTGGGCAATGAAAGATGACGTCAAATGAGTTTGCAAGAACGGAAAAAAATTTGGATTGATAAATGTCCCAAGAATGCCAAAAATACCCAGGGCTGATTTTGCCAAAAGCATCGTAAGCCTAAATTGGTTGTCGAGTTCATCGTATGATGGATCTTAGCTGTACGGGCCGTTTCCCGAAACCATCGTAGCTAAAGCACTTGAAAATCCTCGTAGATTAACGAGAGCTCTAGACCAGTCGTAGATCGGTAAATTCATCGTAGCACGAGACTCAGTGGAGACACACGTAGGCAAACCATGAAAACTACATTAGACTAATGCTAAAAGTTACTTCAGATGGAAAATAAGATTATTTTGGTCCTCTTTTTACACCAGTTATGCTGGAACTGGGATATTTGTTTGTGAACCATACAAGTTTAAGTGCCGAAAAAATATCAGAATCCGGTTTATTCTGAAGTAAATTTAGGTTACACAAACTAATTTGATTTGGTGGGTTTGGCGCATGCAATGAAGGTATTTTAAAAACAATGTCAGTCTTATTCAAAATACTATAAAATTGAAATATGCCTGTTGTAATGTGCAATAGTAACTAGAAATATATTAACGTAACGCTTTTACAAGTACAATAACACAACAACAATTGAACATTGAAGATGTTTATTTGAATTATAGGGCTGGTAGCACAACAAGCCTGGTGGATGAAGAGGCTGGTGGCAGAGCCAAGCCTGATGTTAGGAGATGGTGGCGCCAAGGAAATGGAAAGACTCCACAGGGTTGACTGGGAAGTCACACAGGGTGAAGGGGCCAGGAGGGAGTGAAAACTACTACTAATACAAAAATCCTGCACCGCAGACTTGTCCCCTCTGGTTGTGGGGATTTGGATGTGGTCTGGGATGTGGCAAAGTAATGCAGTTGTGACAGCCTGCACAGATCTTGACACTGGGGCCTTGGAGAGCCCATGTCCATCTCCAATAACCTCCAGAAAACTGCCAGTGGCATAGAACCTTAACACTTCCAGTAGTTGGGTTGCAGGGGTCAGTGCAAAGGGCCTCCTTGTTAGCCTCTGGTCTGCTTGTATGTGGTTCAGGAGCATCATGATGTCATGATGTCATCTGACATATCTTACACTCATAATGACTATAATTGATCAACCATCAATTAAAGTAAAGTAGAGTTGATCAGAAACAATGATTCCATGTTGAAGACATGGGGTATTCATTACTTATGTGTTTGTCATTTGTGCCCAATATGTGAGAATTATGAGATTGCAAACATGGTATTGGAAAGCTGTTGGCCTATGCAAGATTGTAGAAATAGTCATCACTAGAAAATAAGACAGTAAATATGTTGGATCTATTTAAGCTGCTAGCTGGGACATGCCATGTGTGATACCATTTATATGCATGGTTTTCAACCTTGTAGTTCAATCAAGTAGTAAATATAGGACTCATATATATATATATATATATGAGTCCTATATTTACTTATATATATATATATATGAGTGTCTGTGTAGCCTCTCGTGGCATCACAATATATATATATATATATACGAGAGGCTACACAGCCCTCAGCGGGACGGCTCAAAATAGTGCGAGGACACCGGGGTTGAACGAAAACAAGGGGTTTATTACTGATCCTCAGAATTAACAAAAACTTTCAACTCTTGCATATGATGACAGAAAAACGTATACCGCTTCTTCCTTCTGCAGGAATCCTTCTCCTCACCCCACACCGCTTAACTGTGGCTCTCCCTCTTTAACCGAACCCTTTCGGTCATTAGGGTCTGATCAGTCCCAGGTGTGCGGGAATGCCCCGCTTTGAGGGAGGGATGGAGCTCTCGACTCCCCCAGCAGAGGGAGCTATAGCTGCTCAGGGCTGCAGCCACCTCCGGGGAATGTAGCACCCCTCCAGGACCCAGCCTCTCGTGACGTCACAATATATATATATATATATATTTGCCTATGGAAAGTGGAGTACCAAGAAGAGTTAAAAACCAAGGCACAAGTAATTTGAGAAATAGTTGTTTTATGGGAGTTTGTTCTCCCTGCTCGTGCTCCTCACATGGATCTATAAGGTGAAAAAACATGTAAGGATTGGACAGGCAACACTGAATATATGATACAATACACACCTACCAATACACACCTATAAACCGGTATCATTGTTACCCTTCTTTTCAAAAACAATTGAACGTGCTGTATCTAACCAACTGTCAAACTTTCTCTCTCAGAACAACCTGCTTGACCCCAACCAATCGGGCTTCAAGACTGGCCACTCCACAGAGACTTCTCTCCTTTCAGTCACCACTGCCCTCCAGTCTGCCAGAGCGGCCTCCAGGTCATCCGTCATCATTCTGCTGGACCTTTCTGCCGCGTTTAATACGGTTAACCACCAGATCCTGCTCTCCAGACTTTCTGCGATGGGCATCAGTGGCACTGCACTCCCATGGATCTCATCCTACCTGTCGGGAAGATTCTACCAGTTCTCCTGGGGAGGCAAATTGTCAGGCCCTCGCCAGCTCTCCACTGGTGTCCCACAGGGCTCCGTCCTTGGACCCCTCCTCTTCTCTCTGTAAACCACCTCACTTGGACCAATCATCACCTCCCATGGATTCTCCTACCACTGCTACGCTGATGACACTCAGCTGTACCTGTTGTTCCCCCCGACCGATCTGGGGATCTCAGCTAGGATTGAGGCCTGCCTCACAGACATCTCCGCCTGGATGACCGAGCACCACCTCCAGCTGAACCTCGCCAAAACAGAACTTCTCATCATCCCGGCCAAACCCTCCATCTCCCACGATCTGTCAATCCCCCTGGGATCTGCGACGGTGACCCCTTCATCCTCTGCCAGGAACCTTGGGGTTACCATGGATGACGAGCCCTCCCTCACGGCCCACATTGCTGCGGTCTCCCGGTCATGTAGATTCACCATCTACAACATCCGGAAGATCAGGAGATACCTGTCTGAGCACTCCACCCAGCTGCTAGTCCAAGCACTGGTCCTCTCCAAGTTGGACTACTGCTACTCGCTGCTCGCCGGTCTCCCAGCATGTGCAACCCGCCCTCTTTAGAGGATTCAGAATGCAGCGGCCCGTCTGGTCTACAATCTACCCAGACGCTCCCATGTTACCCCGCTCCTCATCTCTCTCTACTGGCTATCCATCAACGCCCGTATCAGATTCAAGACCCTGGTACTGACCTTCCGAGCAGTGAACGGGACTGCACCCGACAATATCAAGTCTTTCCTGCAGCCTTACACCCCCACCCGTCACCTACGGTCTTCTTCAGACAACCGCCTGGTGGTCCCACCGCTCAAGACTGCCCGGTCCCAACACAAGCTCTTCTCCTGCCTGGCCCCCCAATGGTGGAACCAGCTCCCAACCTCCATCAGGGACACTGACTGTCTCCCCACCCTTCAAGAAAAGGCTTAAGACGCACTTGTTCCGGGAGTAAAACGGCACTTAGGAACGCTTGATTGGACCTGATGTTTCCTCCAGGATCACAATGACTCTTATTGAGAGACTTGAGAGCTCTTGTAGGTTAGTTATAACAAAGTTAACTCTTGAACTCTTGTACTCGCTGTGAAATATTTTACTGTTGATTGTTCTTCTACAGGTACAGTCTTGCACTTTTTGGGGTTCATGTTGTTTATTTTTTACTTGTATAACTGCATGCTCTTATGGGTCTTCCCTTCGGCACTTGTTTAGTTGTTCACAATGTATGCTTCATGTTTTGGCTGCTTGCAATGTTTGGGACTACCTCTTTGTTATGATCAGTGACCTATGCTCTTTTGTAAAGCTCTCTCTTGGAAGTCGCTTTGGATAAAAGCGTCTGCTAAAATGCATAAATGTAACTCATCCTTTACGTAATTCAAATAAACTTTGTATGCTTAGGCTATAAGGTAACCTAAATTTGACCTTTTTGATTGGGCAGAAGAATAGGCACAGAAATGGAGGGCCTTGTGAACTTAATTTCTTCAAACAAGAGCTTCCTCACCTCAATTTGGAGACAAGCCCACTTAATTTCCAAGACCTCTTATTGGTATTTAGCATCTTGTGTCGCTGTTGCAGGGTCATAACACCGGTGCAAAACTCGGATGCAGCATAGTTTGCACGTTCACCTTATTGTCTTCGCCTTCATGTAGCATCATAAAATGTCATTGAAAAGTACTCAAATAAGTCGCCTACAATAAATGTAAAGTTTTCTGTAGCGACAGAAAATATTTTTGTGTACCGTAATTTGTCAAATATTTTGGTTAACGTTTTAATTTTAAAGTCTTAAAGTTGCGTCAGAAGAATCATATTTCAGTACAATGGACAGCGTCTTGTTAAGTGCAACTTAAGAAACACGTACGATGGTTCTCCTTACGAGCATTTAGTTATTTTGATCGTAAAGAACCCTCGTAACAGCTGCGATCCATCGTTATTGGGAAACGCAGCCCAGAAGTGTTCTGGATGTGCCCATACCCCCACCGCAGCCCAGAAGTGTTCTTGATGTGCCCAGACCCCCACCCCTCGGCTTGAGGCATCGACCCCGGTGAATGTTGGTGGTATTGTATTTCCGTTTAGGTACCAGGGGCGGACTGGCCATCGGGGATACCGGGAGAATCCCAGGTGGGCCGACGGGGTTGGGATGGTCCAAAATACCGGCCCACTTCCATTACCAACCGGCCCGCTGACATTGCCAGCATCTCATATTATTTCGCATGTCGCAGCTTGAATACGTATAAATTGCTCTAAGACCTTTTGTAGCCTAGAATCAATGACTGACCTGAGTGGGCCGGTCTGACAGTGTAACTCCCGGGCCACTTTTTCCCCCCAGTCCGTCCCTGTTAGGTACCCGACTCATCCGGTCAATTTTATTCTATTAACTCCAGTCAACATATCCAAAACTATTTCCCACAATAATTTTTGTTCTATTCTCGAACTTGGCTCATATTTCTATCTTTTTCATAGCAAAAATTAGGTTTGAAACCAATCCGAAATGTAAGCACCCCATTTATTTGCTTACGTCAAGAAAAGTTGCCTGGAAATGTGCTTGTGGATACGAATAGGGCACAAGCACATAAGGAAACATTAGCCGATAGCTGATTTACCTGGGCTGAATGAGCACAAAGAGAAAGGGCTTGATAATCTACAGTTGCCTGCCCTGCTGTAGCCAGTTTGACAAATGGTTGCACACATACACAACGGTTGTTTATACAGTTTATTTCCGTTATTTGAAAGCAGATTCTGTAATGAATGTTCATGGCATGACAAACGAAATTATCGCCTAATATAGGCCTAATTAGTGATATTGGGGCATGTCAAGGTGTCATTATTGACATGTTCTTCTGGAGCAAAGACGAAAATGAATAAATCATGTCTGATAACCACAATATTGTTATGGTTATGCAACATTGTCAGTTAACACCACAATGATGACATTAACCTTAAGCGAAAGGGGTCCCATTATCGTCCACCTAGCTCTCGATGCTCGTTAGAAATGTTACCAAAATGTTGTTATATTACAAATTAAAAACGTTATGTCACAGCATTGTACTTTTAATATATATACACACCTATATTATAACATTCCGGTTTTGAAATCCAATCAGGATATGCTTAGAAATGTTAATTTCCTGATTTTAGCAGTTAGCCAGGGGGTCCCACTATCGTCCACCCAACCACTTTCAATGGAGAAATGTCAGTTTGACGCTGCAGAAGGTAGATGCTACACATACGGATTGAGAGAGTATTTACATACTCAAATCTCAAAAAGCTGTATTTTGGTGTGCTGCAATATAAGATGTGTACATATCGATGAGTTACTTTCTTTTGTTGCTGCTGCTGCATATCTTCTTTGAGAAATTAACGGAAGAAACGGTTTTGGACGATAATGGGGCCCCGAATGTTGGAGAGTTAGAGTGGACGATAATGGGGCCGCTCACTCTAGATGAGTGAGTTCTAAATATTACGACGCTTCCACCAGAGTGAGTTATTTTTTCAAAGCGAAAGCTAGCTAGCTTTAGTTAGCTTCCGTTACCTAGCAACCTAGCATAATATTGGTTGCAATGCTACTACCTGGTAGTGTTACTTGTTAGCCTCCTAATTGTAAATTTTGAAGCCATACTATAGCGTTTGTCATATAGTTTTTATCTATCGGAAAATAGTCGGTTGGAATGATCAGAATCACACATGTGTGACGGTACTCTGTGGGGCCCGCTTTCAAACGATCACATATATGTGACGCTACTAATTAACGGGTTAACAATAACAGTAAGCTAGTACACTCACCATCATTATAATGGTAACATATACATATATATACTATATATATATATAAGCCTATTTAACATAGCTTTCTTTGGCAAGCTAGAACAAGAAAGGAGCCAGCAAGGCGACTCACTGTTCTGAGCATGACCGAACAAGCCGTAACTGGAAAGATGGCGCTGTCAGTTTTGCGCTCTTGCTTGCCTCACTACGCCACTGAGCACTTTCCATAGAACTGAATAGGGACGCCATCTTTAAAGAGCAGAATTTCTGTGTCTACTGTATATAAGTCTATGGATCCGCCCCATTTAATTATGATGCATAGGTTGGTGTCTTGGCCAGCGAGAACGCACCTGATTTACCAGAAGTAATTGCAAGATAATAGCCAAGAACACACGCATCTCAAATCGTTCTCCGTCCTCTCGGTGTTGTAAGACTGGGCCTCATTCACCAAATGTTCTTACAAACAAATTTGTTCTCAAACCCCACTTACGCAGTTTTCATGAAGATTCTGGCATTCACTAATGTATTCTTATTTGGGATTTGTTCTTAGGTAAGAACAGAATTTACACACACCCAAGAGCACTCCTACGCACAATTGAGAGCTGACATGTTTGCGCAATATAAGTAGTTATACCTTTCTCGTCCGTTCTAATTTAAAATTGAATATTTCTCTCCTTTATAATTTTCCAACTAATGATTTTCATCATTTTACAAAAATGTTTGGTTTGTTTCAATAAATACACACATATATTTCTGCTCATTTGTAGAGCACTTGGAATTTCCATTGTGTGCTAGGCCTATATAAATACAGTATTTTACAATCGCTATGACAGTTTTTTCAATACCTTTAACAAGTTTCCTAAACTCTTATAACTGTGAGCACAACATCTGTCTGTGTAGGCTTTACAATTAACACATTTCTTGTTGCTTTGACACAAAATGCATAGAGTAAATACACATTTTAAATGCTTGAACTTCTTTTACAGCTCAACCAAGACCAAAACAATCGATTTTTACTGCCCAATTCTTTTTTTTCTTTTTTTTTTCAGAATTAGAATGGGATTTATTCGCCATGAAAGTTTGCACAGACAAGGAATTTGCTTTGGCAGGAAGGTGCATACAGTAAACATATAGGAATTTTAAATTTGAATATGTGGTCTAACTATACTAAGGATACATAAACTAGCAATACTAAGTGGAATACAATTAAAATAAAATATACAATAAGTAAAATATAAGTTGCCAATTTACAATATAAAATACAATATAAAATACAAATATTACAGGAATTGAGTGTAGTGCAAAATGTAAATAGTTTTTAAAGACATTCAGTCAGTGTGAGCTTTGGCCTTGTTGAGGAGGCCAACAGCGGAAGGGAAGAAACTGTTTGTATGGCGTGAGGTTTTGGTCCTGATGGACCGCAGCCTTCTGCCAGAGGGGAGTGACTGAAACAGGGAATGTCCAGGGTGGGAGGAGTCAGCCAAAATCTTCTTCGCCCGTCTCAGGGTCCTCGAGGTGTGCAGGTCCTCGAGGGAAGGCAGATTGCAGCCAATCACCTTCTCTGCAGTGCGGATGATACGCTGCAGCCTGCTCTTGTCCTTGGCAGTGGCAGCAGCGTACCAGGTGGTGATGGAGGAGGTGAGGATGGACTCAATGATGGCTGTGTAGAAGTGCACCATCATTGTCTTTGGCAGGTTGAATTTCTTCAGCTGCCGCAGGAAGTACATCCTCTGTTGTGCTTTCTTGGTGAGGGAGCTAATGTTCAGTTCCCACTTGAGGTCCTGGGAGAGGATAGTGCCCAGGAAGCGGAAGGACTCCACAGTGTTGACTGGGGAGTCACACAGGGTGATGGGGGTGAGTGGGGCTGTGTTCTTCCTGAAGTCCACAACCATTTCCACTATCTTGAGAGCATTGAGCTCTAGGTTGTTCTGGCTGCACCAGGTCACCAGGTTGTCTGCTTCCCACCTATAATCAGACTCGTCTCCACCAGAGATGAGCCCAATGAGGGTGGTGTCGTCTGCAAACTTCAGGAGTTTCACGGACGGATGACTGGAGGTGCAGCTGTTGTTGTACAAGGAGAAGAGTAGAGGAGAAAGGATGCAGCCCTGGGGAGATCCAGTGCTGATGGACCGGGAATCAGAGACTTGTGTTCCCAGCTTACGCACTGCTTCCTGTCAGACAGGAAGTCTGTGATCCACCTGCAAGTGGAATCAGGCACGTTCAGCTGGGAGAGCTTGTCCTGAAGCAGAGCGGGGATGATGGTATTAAAGGCAGAGCTGAAGTCCACATACAGGATCCTGGCGTAGGATGCTGGGGAGTCCAGGTGCTGTAGGGTGAAGTGGAGGGCCATATTAACTGCATCGTCCACAGACCTGTTGGCTCTGTAGGCAAACTCCAGTAGAGGGTCTGTGATGGCTTTAAGGTGTGCCAGCACCAGGCGCTCAAAATACTTCATTACCACTGTAGTGAGGTCAGCAAGACCACACAGAGCCAACATCTTGCCACACCTGAAGAGTGATTCAATCACATCAGACAAACCTAATCAGCCTTTGTGACACCCTCAGTATGCTGATTACCCACCAAATGTTGATGCAAAGGAACCATAGAAATGGGGGGGGGGGGACCTCCCCAATCTCAGCCCTCCTGCTAGCTTGCAAGCTTCAAAGGGCCTGCTTGAGACAACACGTCTCCAGAAACCATTTGCATCCGTTTTGGCGGCAGTTGAACAAAGAACATACCTTAATCAGAACTTTTGAGGAAAGTTCTTCAGACTTCACCTTTACCACGAGAGTACAAGGTGGAGAATTATGAGAGGGATATTTGTGTCATGTTTGTTACTTTGTTTTAATGCTGTGTTCACTGAAATCTTGATTCTAGTAACTAATCCTTCTTCCTGAAAGATAACCACGTCATTCTTGGTATCTACACAAAGCTCTCATAATAAAACAACCATTCAACTATATTTTGTAACTGTACCAAGATGTCCAGAACAATATTTGAATGATCTTTTGAACCAGTCAGAGACCAGATCACACCTTTGGTAGGTGTGAAGGAAGGAGGGGAGAGTTGACAACCCAGCTTCCCCCAATCAACGTCTGACCCAGACAGGTCCTCCCTCGAACTCTGAACTGTATAAATATCTGAGATGACCATTAATCTCGGACTCCAGCGAAACCAACCATGGCATGAACGCCATCGGGATTGGCGTTCCAAAGGACGTCCCCAAGCTTCTCCTGAGATTCAACTTTATAGTGATCGCGACACTATCTGGACGTTTCAACAGAATAACCCAAAACGCAATTATCATTGCGACTTGACTGAGATCACGCAGATTCAGCCACACGACCTTGCAGCGCAGCCGTGCTTTCACTTCCGATTCTTCAAATGGACCTTTGGCGCAAACCGCCCTCAACCTCATTGATCAACCCCTGATCAAACGTAACTATGGCTAACGCTCTTTCCTCCCAGACATGGCATTGGCGTGAGCTCTGTTTATGATTTGTAAGGATGTAATCACTGACTTACCATTTCTGTCTTTCTTTAAGTTAGTCCATTTCATTCTGTTCATTGAAACCAATAACTCATATCAAACCCATAATCTAACTTGTTCATAAGATCTGTTTACCTTACTTGAATAAATTCATTGTAAAGATATTTTGACGTGCGTGTTCACTGATGCTACATTTGGCTCTACACTTAGAACGAATTCATTCCTAAGGATGAGACTGATTATTACATGTTAAATATAGGATTCCCTAATGTCCTAAACCAATATTAGGGTGGTGCCCCGAACTTTATGATAAATTAAGTATTTCTATTTTAACACGACGAGACCCCGCGACACCACAGAGGTCAGGGCGACGGGTCTTTAGTCATTATGTCCAGTTGGCCTTGGATTTTTGGGCACAGGGATGATGGTGGAGGACTTGAGACAGGCTGGCACATGGCATGTCTCCAGGGAGGTGTTGAAGATGTAGGTAAACACCGGAGACAGCTGGTCAGCGCAGTTCTTGAGGGTGGCTGGAGAGACAGAGTCCGGCCCAGCTGCTTTGCGGGGGTTCTGTCTCTTGAACAGTTTGTTCACTTCTCTCTCCTGAATGGAGAGGGTCGTCACTGTAGAGGGGGGGAGGGGGGAGGCCTCACGGGTGGAAAGGAGTTGTACAGGACTGTCCAATTGTCTTTCAAAACGACAGTAGAACTCGTTCAGGTCGTTGGCCAGACGAGAGTCGTTAGTGGAGTGGGGGGCTCTGGGCTTGAAGTTGGTGATCTGCCTGAGCCCACTTTAGACAGAAGCAGAGTCGTTAGCAGAGAACTGGCGCTTCAGCCTCTCTGAGTACAGTCGTTTAGCCTCTCTCACCGCCTTGCTAAACCTGTTCTTCGACTCCTTGAAACTGTCCCTGTCCCCACTCCTAAACGCGGCCTCTTTGTCCAGCCTCAGCCTTCTGAGTTTAGCTGTAAACCAGGGTTTGTCGTTGTTGTAGCTCACCCTGGTGCGTGTTGGCATACAGCAGTCCTCACAGAAGCTGATGTATGATGTCACAGCCTCTGTGAGCTTATCCAGACTATTGGAGGCAGTCATGAACATATCCCAGTCAGTAGAGTCCAAGCACGACCGCAGTTCCTCCATAGCCTCACTGGTCCACTGTTTCGATGTCCTCACAGCAGGCTTGCAGCGCTTAAGCTTCTGCCTGTATGCAGGAATCAGGTGAACCATGGCGTGGTCTAAGTGACCCAGTGCTGCTCGGGAAACCGCATGGTATGCTTTACTGATTGTAGAGTAGCAGTGATCCAAAGTGTTCCCTTCTCTGGTAGGCATTTGATGAGTTGTCTGTATTTGGGGAGTTCTTGAGTGAGATTGCCTTTGTTAAAGTCGCCTAGCACAATAACCAAGGAATCCGGATTTTCATGCTCCACGCACAACTTACCAATGCTTTCACACTGTCAGCAAAACAGAAAACATCATGTTTAAAACCTAAATTATTGGCTAACGTCAAAGTGAACAGGTGTTTATATTGTGAATTGAAACAGAAATATATCCCCTGTATTTTATTCCATTGCTACTGAGAAACAGCTGAAGTTATACAAATATTGTACATCACATCTGATTTCCAACTAGGAAACACTCAGGTGTTGAGGTTCTTTCAATTGCATGACCATATGGTATAGACAGTAAAGACGACCTCTTTGGGCTGATCTGGTGTGGAAAAAGAACAATATAGAGCAACACAAGAAAGTGAGAATACAGTAATGCCTGCACAAGGGAGAGGAAGACAAGTAGCAGGACAAGGGAGAGGAGTGGGACAAGGGACAGGGAAACAAGTACGAGGACAAGGGAGAGGAAGATAAGTACCAGGACAAGGGAGAGGAGTGGGACAAGGGCAAGGGAGAGGAATACAAGTACCAGGACAAGGGAAAGGAAGACAAGTACCAGGCCAAGGGAGAGGAGTGGGACAAGGGAGAGTTAGAATGTGTGGTGGCGCTCAGAGAAGGACCAGAGCTAGGGTAATACAGTAAATGGAAGCTATATTGCATATTTCTTGTCCTGTTGCAAATGAAGCCTTTACTGCAGCAATTATGTTGTGTCTTCTTCTTTTTCAATACAGTATGCATTGGTTTTATTTACTGCTTTGTATCCACAACTGACGCTATTAAATATGATGTGTCGTTTGTTGCTAACTTCTTGCAGCTGTACCTCCACTTCAGAATTATTATTAAGTTTTTCTGTCTTTTGTCCAGGCCTTTACCGTCTTTACCACGTTGTTTTGAAATTTCTCTGAGTGTGCACATGGCCCTGCCATATCATGCCCTTTTATGGGAATTAATGGGGTGTTTACCTATGCTAAATAGGAGCAACGGGGCACGAGCTTTCAACTAAATATTGGGATTCATCATTCTAAGAACACACCTGCGAACAATTCTGCTGTTTAAGAACACTTCATGAATCACACATAGATTTTTCTTAGGAACTTTCTTAAGAACAAATTTAAGAAATAACTTAGGAAGATATTGGTGAATGAGGCCCATTGCTTTTAGCATTCTTCGGATTGATAAACAGCCACAGTGTGAAGTTTTGTGAAGTTTTTCCATCTCTCCTAGCATCTCGCAATGACTTGTGGGATATTAGATGCGTTCTCGCTGGCCAAGTCACCCGATGCTTCCTCGATAAAAGGGGTGGATCAAGAACACATTCGTGTATTTTAGGCGTTCTTGCATTTGTGTTCTTTGGATTGTAACAGTTTTGGGGCAATAATAGATGACGTCAAACAAGTTTGTAAGGACACAAGAACTTTACTTTTTTTTTCTATAAACTTTCTTTATAAGCCTTTTCTAAAGGCTTCCAACGCACCAGTAACACATTTTGACTAATTAGTAAGGGTAGAAAGCGAAAGAAGGGATTGATGTGCCTCAACCTGAAAAAAAGAGGAAGGAGAAGGAAGTAGAGGACTGAAGAAGGTAGGCAGCATTTCGGCCTCCCTTTCACTTTATTTGTTTTGTGTCCCTAGTGTTTTGTTTTGTTTGTCCCTAGTGTTTTGTTTGTCCCCCCCCCCCCAATTATTGTGTCGCAGAGCTGTTTGTAGGGTAGAGTTGCTGTGTCTAGGGTAGAGTCTTTAGATGATTGCAGTGCCCCCTTCTATTCACTAGTGTTGCTTTCCTAGTTATTTCTCTCCACTAGGAGATCACTGCAGTTGTAATGCCCGTCTTGACCACTAGTAATACAGTGTCTTTGTAGTGCCATTTGTTGTAGTGTTTTTCTGTGGGGGTACTGCCTTCTACACTAGACTCCGGGCCTCAGTACTGTGGGGTGATTGGTGAGGACTGCCCTACAGGGAAGACTGAAGATACATGTACATTTTATTACTAAACTATATTTTTGTATATTGACCTCTCTGTGTCTTCTGTGTTGCCTTATGCTAGGATCCAAACCCTGCATGGGGGGGAGAAAGGTTCACTGTAACTGTGACATTAGCTTGGTGTAAGCCAGACTTTATTGTACACCTAGGTATCTAGATGCAATGTGGTGATGCAAATAACGCAAATAGGTGGCTGGTGGGTGCCACTGAAACGGTTAACATTTTTTGTGACACTACACATACTTTGGTTCTGAACAATACACCTCCCTCATTTCAACTTCATAAAGTTCTACCGGTTCTCTAGATATTTGAGCCATATACTCAAAGACAAATGCACAGAGATTCCTGGATTTTCAGTTAGAAAATCTTAACAGTTGCATATTGTATAGCATGGTGTATCCATTGCTAATACAATTTGAAGCTTTTTTTCTTGCATTGGAAAAGGGTAATAAGAAGAAAAACTGACGTGCAATGCACCTACAAATGAATGCACAATTATTTTTTGGAGTTGCACTTGCACAAGTTCGGGAGAAGAATATCGCACCTCCAATCAAGTCATCCGCATTAACCCATTAACGGAAGTATGCAATCGCACCTCAAACTCCCCTTTCTCCAATTAGAAATTTCCACATGTCCTCCTCTATTCCTCCGTCTTTGCGCTCGGATATTTGTCACCCTCCCGCCCCCCCCTTTCCTCTGCTTCTTCCATCTCTGCTTGTGCTGTTGCTTGGCCGTGACCCTCAAGGACTCTCCCACCACTACCCAAGTTCATGCCTGGACGCTAGGTTCTGTTCTGCAAGCAGCCTCCTCCATATCAGCCTCGGCTCTGCTACCAGCTCCATCATTCTAATAAACATCCTAAACGTTCAATTGATGGTGTGTTATCGCACCCGTGAACACATGAAATTTGTTAGAAAGCATTGTACACTAAAGTTTTGCCATTATGCAATGTTACATTTTTTTTCAGTCGCTAACAAGCATTTGTCCAAACAGTTGTCACATTTTCAAAACTCTAAACAATTAGCACAGCATCAGTCTTTTTTGGCCATACAATTCACATATTTCATGTCTTTTTCACACAATATGCAGTCAGTGAACACATTTCCACAACGCTTGTATTTTCTTAATAGACGAGCTATACCTCCCAACAAAATAATGGATTGTTAATACACAACATCCCACAATGGCAAAAACAATTATCCAAACCTTAGATACAGTATAAAAACATCTGCTTCTGTAATGATATTACGTTTTTTTTACAGTCGCTAGGACACATTTCTCAAATTTTGGTCACTTTTTCAAAACTCTTCACACAGTAAGCACAACAGAAGTATATGTGGGCTAAACTGTAGATCATTTATCATTGTTTTGGTACAAAATGCATTCAATGACTACATCTTTCAAATTACATTTATTCTTTTCTCACTTCGACACAACAACTGCCAAAACTCTATGTACCGACAGGCCAATTTGCAATTGCTTACATACTGTTTTCAAAACTGTTAAACTTCTGTTCAAAACAATAACATAATACAAAACTGAATAAGATAGAAATGTGCTACATATCTACAGTCATATTGTAATGAAATATATTTCGAATCAAAATGCTAATTAAATGCTATAAAATGATCCCTACGGAAGGGTTGTGCTAGGTGAGGAAAGCGATGCAGAGAGAAGAAATCAGCCAACATTTGTATGGGACAATGTAGCATTTCACCACTCCCGTGTAGTCACCGAGTGGTTTGCAGCCCATCCCAGAATGGTGTCACTTTTCTTCCCACCTTACTCTCCATTCCTCAACCCCATAGAATCATTATTTTCCTCATGGAGGTGGAAGGTTTACTGTATGACCACCATCCACATGATCAAATGTCCCTCCTGGACGCAATGAATGCTGGATGCCTGGACATTGTCAGGGATGGATCAGGCATCCAGAAGATTCTTTCCTAGGTGTATTGCCCTAGATTACATAAGATGTGATGTGGATGAGAACCTAAGGCAAAAGCAGAAGATTACAGTAGCATTCCTATTGTATCTGTATCAGTGGATGGTGTGTATACAAATTCTTGTATTCTGGATTTAGTGAAAAAAAAGAAAGATATACAACATATTGAAGCATACTGCATCATGTCTGATTCATTCCAGCAACATGTATTGCAGTGAATTCTAAACAGTAGAGAGGTGTCCTCATTTTACATGAGAAAACATTGTATTTTAGGTCATTGTTTTGTGGGTGACAAAGAATGTTTGTTGGCTGTCAACCGTTGCTAGTGTTATGCAAGAATGAGTTGATTTGAGACATGTATGAAGTGATTTGGTTGTTTTAATGCATTTTGAATGTGAAATTAACTGCTGTGCAAGGTGAAAGTTGGTTAGGAGAACCAAAAACAGAAACAGAAAAATACAAACACTGTCATGGTTGGACGAGGAAGAGCAAGGGGCCCAGGGAGATTCGAGCAGGCCCAGTGAGAGATGGAGGGAGAGGTGCAGAAGCAGTGAGAGATGCAGAATGGGGTGCAGGTGCAGTGAGAGGAGCAGTGAGAGAGGCAGTGAGAGGAGCAATGAGAGGAGCAGGGCTGAGGAGAAGAACAGGCCCAAGGAGAGGGCAAGGTAGAGGTGTAAGAATGCGTGGTGGTGGCATTCCAAGGGCTGCAAGAACAGTAGTCAGTGATGAACTTCGTGCCACTATCATTGACCATGTAATCAACCACGGTCTTTCACTAAGAGAGGCTGGTGAAAGAGTGCAACCCAAGTTGAGGCGGTCAACGGTTTCCTCCATTGTACGCATCTTTCAACAAACCAATATTTTGTTCACTGTAAGCATTACTGTAAAACGTTTTCTGTTCTATTACTGTATACTGTGTTTCTACTGTACTTCCTTTAGTAAACAGTAAGAAGAAAACAAACAGATTAGCTTTTTACTGAAATGTGTTTGAATGTGAACATTATTGTACATGTGGACATACAGTTCCCAACCAAGAAATGTGTAAAAGGTGGATTGCATGTTTTGCATGCAAATACATGAAACATAAGTCTATGCAGTTTTTATAATGTCAACAATAGCCAGTATTTTGAAACCTGGTGTACTTTGATTGACTGCATGTACCTTGTGAAGTGAATTATTTGACAGAATAATTTCATTTTGAGTCAGATTTCCAGTGTTTTGGTAAAATCAGTGTATGCAGAGAAACATGTGTTCTGTCTTGAATTAGAGAGTCAGTATATATTTAACAAAACACGTTTTTGAGAAGAAAATTATCAATTTGGCACATTGTGTTTTGTAAGTGTCAGTCTGTGTTAAGAGTTTAGAACAAGTATCCGAAGTATGGGTAAGCGCTTCTTAGCGATTGAAAAAAACTATCTATTTTCCTGACAATAGCTGTTGTGAATTGGATTAAATATACTGATCATTTGCATAATTTATTTTGCGTGTGGGTGCTTGTGCGTGTCCCTTACATTATACTGTATATGAGTCAGAAGAAATGGGTAACGGTCTAACTGATGATCAGGAAACTTGCTTTGTTTGAAGACAAAGGTTCAGGACTAGTAGGACACACACCTACAGGTCATGTCCAGGTGTTGTTGCTTTACAGTTAGTGCCCAGCCCCTTGGATTATAAGGGCCTTCTTTGTATGCAAATCATCGGTCCACATGCAGGTGGATGGGGAATTCCCTTATCATGTAAACACAAAAGACACATTATAACCCCCCTTCAATTAATTCCAACAACTGGTCTGTATGTGTCTGTGTCAACTGAAACACTCACCTACGTTGTGAGCACGTCTTGACAAGTGATTGGATTGCAGGCAGCGTTTGAATGGATGGGGAAAAATTGTCGAAGTTCACTACCGGGCCTACAAACAACCAACATCAAACAAAGTCACATTTATTGAGTGGACCAAGGCTGCCCCAACCAAGCTTTGACTTTGCGATTATTGTGTCGTCCAAGGTGTGTGTATATGTGTGTGTGAAACTGCACCTGCAGTAGCAGGTGTGTGAGTGTAGTGTAGTTCCCAGTGTGGGTGTGTGTGGTAGTGTGTTACTGCAGCTGTGTGAGTGTGGTGTTGTGCATATTGTGGGTGGGTGTGGTAGTGTGTTACTGCAGGTGTGTGAGTGGTGTAGTGCACAGTGTGGGTGTGTGTGGTAGTGGGTTACAGCAGGTGTGTGAGTTTGGTGTAGTGCATAGTGTGGGTGTGTATGACACTCTGCTAGGTTGACGGGTAGGTGTGATAGGGGGAGTGGGCTAGATGAGTCAGGGTTCCAGAGTAGTGACACCCAGGGTGAAATGAAGAGAGTTCTGTGGCCACTGGAGTTGAGCCAAAAAACGGTATGCTTTATGCAAAGTCTGAGGGCAGGGGGACATACAAATTGGCAATACTCCCATGGACAGAAACACACAAAACAAGTAACGATATATCTATATATATATCTCTAGCTAACTATTTGTTTTTCTGTCAGACAAACACATAGTTAGATAGAGAGAGAGATATAGAGGGAGGGAATGTGACAGAGAGGAGAGAGAGAAGTACCCTCCACTTCTCTATCAATCAACCTGCACAAGAAAACCCAGTGCTGGTTTGCAGGGCTTGGTTTGAGTGAGTTCTGACGGTTACATCAAAACAAGCGTCACATTGAGTCTGGTGCTGCCTTAACCAAGCATTGACTTAGACTTAATCAGACATATTAGAATAGGCTTTTATTGAATTAGGGTTAGGGTTAGAAATTGAACTGTTAGGTGTTGCTATTATGCACAGGCATAACACCAAATATACAGCAAAATATACATGTATGTTATAAAAAGGAAACAAAAATACACTTCAAATAGAAAGTTGTTAGCAGTAGTCCTTGAAATGCCTAGCAAGTGAAAAACATAACCATGGTGTGCGACATTCCTTGAAAGTGTTTGTGCGAGTAAGTCTGTCAGTCTGTAAATTTGTGTGTGGGCACCGGAGTCCTGAACATGGACTATAGGTACTGTTTATTAATAAACACACACACCTGGAGCATCTATACATGGCTCTTCCCAGGATAATGTGGGAATGATGAAGATAAGAGATGGAGATAAGAGATGGGATTGGGAGTCAGAGAGGACAGTATTCCCACGGGACCCAGACCCTGGGATCAATAAACATAGCTCATAAAACACACAGACACAAGCACACATATACACTGGTGTTTGTCAGGTCAGGGAATAAAGCTGACCATAAGATTGAGCACAAATCATATTATTTTACTGGTTGAGAAAGATAAGAAACTTTATCAGAAACAGAGGGGAAGAAGGGAGAGATAATGAGGAGAGAGTGAAAAAGAGACAAAGGGCACTGCTTTTGAGATTTACGAGTCGTCAAATATTGCTCTGTGTATCTTTATGGGTGGTTGATTTCTTTCAGAATATTTGAGAAAACAAAACAACACGTGAATTATTTTCACCATCGAAGGCATCCTGTCAAAGCTTCCCCTACAAAGTTGAGGTAGAACAATAATTACTGAATACTGATTGAAGTCTGGAATCTATTTGTATGCCTGTGTGTGTGTGTGTGTGTGAGAGAACTAGTGGGTGGGTCACACCTTTGTATTACAGCTGTTTAGCATCAGGTAAGAGAAGACAATGGTCTCTCTCTTTTCAATCGACGCCCACCACTGAAACATGCACAGCTATTGATACCCACTGTCTATTGTGTTCTACTGTATGCAATGTATTTAAAAATATGATCAACATGCCCTGGGTAGACAGTGGTCCAACACAATTTGCAAATACTGCAATTCCATCAGAACAGAAAGCCTGGGAAATTATGCAAAACTCAAATTATTTTGGATACTTAAAGACCAAGAAGCACTGTTCAAGTGAGGAAGGATGTTCTGTTTACCAATGAGAAAATGCCAAAAATGTTAACATTTGTTTTTATTCCAAATAGCTCTTTGTGTATCAGAGAAGGGTTTTTTTGTAGTGCTTTTTGCACCTTAAGCAGTGGTGTCCATCATGGTCTTGAGTGTATGTTCACAGTAGGGTTTTCACTGTGCTTTTGTCCATCATAGCCATGATGATCTATGTGTGTGTGTGTGTTCAAGGACAGGATTTTTACTGTGCTTTTTACACCTTTGGCAGGGTTGTCCATCGCAGTTGTGTGTGTATTCATTGTTCTACCGTCCAGTGTGTCAGTGGTTGGGAAGTTGCTCTTATTCTATTTCCTCTTTCCATTCCAATGCAAGGCAATGTGTCTGTGAGAAGGGAACAAACTTCTTTATAATAAACTTTCTTGGTGGCCAGAAACATGACCGCATGGTCATTCACAGATTCCCATAGACAGACCTGTAATGGTTACGGGACGTAATTTCACTGGTGGTGACAAAATCCCGTAATTTGGGTGTGCACGTGTGTGTATGTCTTCGTGAGATATGAAATAAATACGGTGGCCCACCTGCGCACAACACAACAACATTAGCAAAGCAAACAAAAGTTGAAAACACAACAACATTAACACATAACACAACAACATTAACAAAAACTAAACATTTATAAAAACGCTGCATATCAAAAAACAATCAATTACTTACAACACCACAACATTAAGTGACAACACAACAGCATTGGTTCACACCACCAACATCAGCCGAGAACACAACAGCATTAGCCGAGAACACAGCAGCATTAGCTGAGAACACTGCAGCATTAGCCGAGAACACTGCAGCATTAGCCGAGAACACAGCAGCATTAGCCGAGAACACCGCGGCATTGGCCCAAAACACAACAACATTTGCAGCTGCTCTCGTCTCGGTTCTCGTCTCGTGTTCTCGGCTGATGTTGGTGGTGTGAACCAATGCTGTTGTTTTGTCACTTAATGTTGTGGTGTTGTAAGTAGTTGATTGTTTTTTTAAATGCAGTGTTTTCACAAATGTTTTGTTTTTGTTAATGTCGGTGTGTTGTGTGTTTTCAACTTGTGTTTGCTTCGCTAATTTTGTTGTGTTGTGCCCGGGTGGGCCACCGTAAATAAAAGTACCTTACTTGTAAGTCAGGCTGGACACCGATTTGGGCGATTAGTCCTGGATTGCAGATGGCATTAGGGAGTCAGATGGCTGAGCGGTGAGGGAGTCAGATGGCTGAGCGGTGAGGGAGTCAGATGGCTGAGCGGTGAGGGAGTCAGATGGCTGAGCGTTGAGGGAGTCAGATGGCTGAGCGGTGAGGGAGTCAGATGGCTGAGCGGTGAGGGAGTCAGATGGCTGAGCGGTGAGGGAGTCAGATGGCTGAGCGGTGAGGGAGTCGGGCTAGAAATCAGAAGGTTGCCGGATCGATTCCCTGCTGTATCAGATGACGTTGCGTCCTTGGGCAAGGCACTTCACCCTACTTACCTCGGGGTGAATGTTCCTGTACTTACTGTAAGTCGCTCTGGATAAGAGCGTCTGCTAAATGTAAATTAGCTGTAATCCCAAATGGGTTTGATGGGTTTCATTCAGGTTTCTATGGATGCCAACTTCTTCCACAGGAAACCTAACCATGTATATGTGTACCTCACTTTGTGCATGGATGTGTTCTCATGCTGAAACTGAAAAATATATACAATAAAATATCAATCATGAACTACATTATATTTTGTGTAGTTTAAATTGACATCACATATGATATAGTGTAATATTAAATTACATCATATCATACCAGGTCAGATTTTTTTACATTATACCTTAGCCTGTGATGGTAAATAACTTAGAAGAATGGGTAAACTACTATTGGTGAACAATCAATGTGCACTCGCTTCCTTTTTTGACTGGAATGTTATACTGCCACCATGTTGTCAGACAGGAACTGCTGGGTTTCATTCATTGGCCATGACCCAGGCATTATATTACATGTTCACAAGGTGGTGCTGTTAGACAGGGTTAAACTATTAAGAATCCCACCATAGCCATGTGTATGATCATGTATGAGGATTGCAGCAAGTAATATAGTTATAAGTCTCAAATGTTGGCAGTTGTTTTCTGTCCAAATCTAATTAAATCTCACTACACCAAAGGTTTTTTTTTTTTTTCTCAGAATCCACAGGAACTGGAACCACACCAGAACCCATTCAGGTCCACTTTCAGGACTCTCAGCATTGTGTGTATTGCTCCAGTTTAGTCAAGAACGGTAGGTGAGCAGGGTCCAATCAACTTTGTTCACTTCATTCCAAAGGTAGCTAATTGCTGTGCCAGTACGGCGTTATAAAAAATAGAATCAAGCTCTTCTCCTTCTCTTTTTTTTGTGGTTGGATGCAGATGGGGACCTGTCTCTGCATTAGTCAACATATTTCATCATATTAAGGCTCGTATATCTCATAAATAATCAGGAAAAATAAGCCGTGCTCACACAAATGTAGGCACACATGCTGGCATGCAACTTCTTTATAATAAACGTTTGTGTACATATTTTTACAAATACGTACACAAAAAAACACAACACACACAAAGGAATCTATTTGGGACGTGCACAGGAATTTTGAAGGGCAGTTGCTCTGGAATTCTGAAGGGCAGTTGCTCTGGCCTGAAAACAGGGCACCCCCCCCCCCAACAAGGAAGTTAACGTTTGTCAATCGAGACATCCCAGACCCTCTGTACAAATGAAATGTAAGAGGGTCTGGTTAGGACCAGGCTACCCCCCCCCCCTCCAAAAAAAGAGAGAATTGCCTGCCTACTAATGATAATGATTCATGTCATGCATTACTTCCATCATTTATTCTTCTCGTTAAAACAAAATATTATAAACTAACCATCAGCAGACATGTAGCTTAGTTTTCCTACCAAAAAGTTAGCATGTGATAACGGACTGGTTGTCTGTTAGGCAAGCTAGCCGTCTGATTATTTAGGCTAAACGTGGCAAACTGAGCCTGGATTTATGAAGATTTTAATTGATTTCATAAAACTTGATGATGATCGTTCATTTGTTATACATTTCTACAACTTAAAACTCACCTTTTCTGACCACGTCAAAGCAGTTTTTTATCGACACATAATAAAACAACCATGACCGTCTCTTAAGTGCAAGAAAATGCAGGCTCAGGTGGCGGTCGCTTGCATTTACCTCAGAGTAAACAGAGTAGGGGGCATACCCCCTCCCCCTTGTGACTTCCACTCTCGTAGCCCATAGGCTTATCGATTGGAAGTGAATAACGCTACTTTATGAAATGTTTCGGGTGGCGATTTTTAAAATCTACGTCTACATGAAATTCTGTAGCAGTTTAAATTCACTATCATTTATTTATTTTCCTCGGAGGGGCACTTTGACTCGAGGAGGGCAAAAGGGCAGTTGCCCGGGCAACCTTAGCCATAGCCTTTGCACGTCCCTGGTTAACAGATTTGACAGCAGCCAAATGAGAGGTGTAAACAACACACAACACCTTGGGCTCACAATACTGTAGCCAAGAAGAGTTGTTGAAGAGTAAGTTTAGTCATTCCAACACCACAACATGAAGCAGTTGTGGTGAAACGTACAGTCAGTACGTTTCCATGATGGTATCAATTTGAATCTAGCTTTATTACGATAGTGCTAATTTGTGGGGCAACTGCTATTATCCTAATATACATGGCAGTGAATAAACCGAATCATTGGCCGAAAGCATGTCATATCCCAGTACGATACGTGGTGCTGTTGTCATTACAACTAGTGGTGATACAGCCCTTTCCGCTTGACCTCTTCACCACTACCAACAACAACAACATTTCGTGTTGAGACGGCGAATGGAGAGCAAGGTGAAGCTACGTCCCTCTACATTTCGTGCATGATGACCATAGGAGTACTGCGATTGCAAACGGCGCTATTGGTGCTATTGGCTCGCGTTGTTTGTTTGTTTCTGCCGGGCCGGCTCCCGGCAGCGACAACTTATCGTCTTCTTCGACTTCCAGGTCACGACCTGGGAGGGAGGGCGGCGGGATCTCAAGAATGCGCAAAGACGCAGAGTCCAGTTCATAGTCCAATTCACCGTTTACAAGCATGCGATGTCCGAATTATTAACCGACTCGGATTGAGTAATATCGGGGTGTCGATCGGATCGTTGTCGGACCGCAATTATTTGAACAAAGGTGTTTACAAGAAATGGATAATTCTATTTCAGTCCAAATAAGCCAGTAATTCGAATCCATGTAAACACAGTGAGTGAATGTTAACGTGAAAACAAATATGCTAAGTCATGTGCCAGCTGAACAACAGTGCTAATAAAGTGCTGATTCACGAGACTGCACAGGAAGACCACAAACTTTGAACTCCCCTTTGTTCTTTGACTTAATCCCCTTTCCCTCACTCCCTCTCTTTCATCCACTCATCCCCTTTACTCTTAGATGGAGAGAGGAAAGAAGGAGTTTAGAGGTAAGTAAGACAGGACATAGAGAGAGAGGTTTTCAGGTGGCTTCATATGAAAAGCACAAACACACACCTATGCTACCCTGTGCTGTCGCCCACTCCATTTCACCAACTTCCTCTGGGTATACCTGAGTGGACCTTATATGTGCACGTTCATGCACATATAAAAAAAAACATTTACTGTCCCTCTCTTTAGGGTTTATATAGGGTATGTATGTGTGCGTGTGGTGTCCTTCCCATCCATGTAGAGCCCATGTGAATACTCTCAGGTAAAGTGGGTGGTGTCAGGTAGCTGCTTGCCTTTGTGTCGTCAAGGCTGCCGTTACTTGGATAGTGTTTACAGCCCAGTAGAAGGCGAGAGGGGGTCGGGTGGGGGGACCAATCCTTTGATCCCGATTGTTTGATCCTGCTTGTTTGTGTAAAAAGGTGTGCATGTGTGTGTGCCAGATAGTCAGTAAATGTTTGTATTTTTATGTGTACTGTATTTGTATATGTGTCTGTTTGTGTGTGTGTGAGAGACAGAGAGAGAGAGAGTGCAGGCACTTCATCCAATACAGCTGACAGGAGTCGAGAAATCCAAACCCTGGAGCAGGTGCTACACCACAGCCAAGGAGAAAATGTGTGTGTGTTAGTGAGTTATAAATCATGCTTGTCTGGACCTCTCGACCAAAGATATTCCCATGCCTGGTAACTTCTCTGCACATTGCATCAATGTGCTGTGCTCTTCTACTTGACTCAATCTCACATCCCTCTCTTTCAATTGCTCTTGTCCCTGTTTGTTGTAAGGTGTTTGTGTGTGTGTTTGTGCAGACAGAGAGGAGACCAGGCATGCCAGTTCTTCACAGTAAGTGTGTTTAAGGGCTTCCCTAGGGCCGGCCAATTAAAGAGCATTTAAACATGATGACAGAGCACCGTGTCAGGGAGGGGTAAGGACTTGCAGGTGTATACAGTATGTATGTGTGTGCTAGTGTGTGTGAAAAACATAAGTGAGTGATAGTGCGACATTGTGCAGGTCTGAGGTTGTGTGAGCGTGTCATTGTGTGTGTGCGCAAATGAGGGAGACAGAGAGGAAATACTAATGCAAGGATTGTGTTCACACACTAGCACAACACTGTCACACACGGAACAGACAAACCATGGCTTACAACAGACAGAGGAGCAGAGAAAGACATTCCAGGGAGAGAGAGAGATGAATCAAGAGGGAATAGAGAGAGGGAGAAAGTTAAAGAGGGATGGTCACTGAAAGAGTTTTTGTGGAAAAATATAAAGGCCTCTCAGAAAAGAAAACATACGGGCCAGGGAATGTTAATTAATTAATGAGAAACAATTCAGCCTGCAAGGCCTGTACAGAAAACGGTGAAGAGTGAGACAGAGAGAGATAGATTTTGATGTAGAGTGCTAGTTAGATTGGCATTGTTGCAAGGATCTTCCAGGGCCAGCGTTGGTACCTCTCCAGATATTGAACTAAAAAACACACACATCTACCGCAGTAATGACCATGCATTGTATCAATTGTCTTAAGAAGTAGATACAGTTTGTTTTATAGATAGATATTTGTTTGTCTTTGTTTCTCTGGGTGTGCTAAAATGTCATTTAAGTAAGGAATAATGCCCGACGAGGTATCCAATATTAACTAATTACTAACCGAGAGTGAGGTCATGCCGGATAATATCAAACTGAGGCTTGAACGTATTGACCGAGCGATAGCGAGGTTGGCAAGGCAAAGCCAAGGTTAGTAAGTTGTTTATTATATGGCATTTTTAGCTCTTTTCATTTGGTAAATGAAAGTAAATGCTAGGCTAATTGTAGCTAGCTCTCAAGTCTTCTCACGGTGTGTTTCAGGTGATGCCTAGCAACCAATTACTTTTGATAGAAAGCGGACAACACGGTTCTGCTAAAATGGCTTTAATTCCAACACAAATAACGTGTTGTCCGCAATTTCTTTGTCGCTGTTGATATCTTCGGTATCGTCTGGATAGTAAAACTCAGCTGACTCCTCGATATCGCTCATTTTGAAGATGTCAGAGGAGGGCAATAATAATCTGTATCAGACCGCAGACCGGCGATGAGGTCAATACGCGGCTGGCATGACTACCCATTAGCCAATCAGAGCGCTCGTACTGTGGTTGCCATATAATAGACCAATTATTTGTTTGTAAACATTTGGGATGCGCGCGCTGAGTGGTGGCAGAAAACCGGGAAAGGATAGCATTTAAAATGGCAAAAGGACCATACGGATCATACAAATATCTTTTTAAAGTTAGATTAAAAAGGCCAAAAAGGTCGAGGAGGACAGCCTTTAAGAGAGAAAGCTATTCCCCATTGATCTGTCGCATCAGAATTTTGATTTGGATCACGAAAGTCTTGAAATTTGAGTAAGAATGTTGCCTGGTAGACCGCATAGTCGGGCGGCAGCAATGTCATGTCACAAAGTTCATAATTTTACAGTTTTGCAGTCAATTCTACATCTAAAATGTCGAGCAGGGCAGCTTTGCTGGGAATTGGGAATTCTGCTTTTAGCCAGCTGGTCCGATTATTTTTGCGATTTGTTTAAAACTGGCAATCTGAGTGAGACTGCGACCCGTTTTGATGTTAGCATCAGTCAGACTGGGGTCGTTCACTGGCAGTGTGCGCAATGTTGTATTTCACTCCATTCTACACCAGAAACGTCTGGGAGGACTGCCTATTGTAGATACGAGCCTGCTGAAGATAGCCAGCATCTCGGATTTCTTTAACCGAGCCTGTTTCATTAGTCATTTGCCTGAGAAAGCGACATCCGTTAGCCAGGCTAGTTTTTCCCGATCACTTGGTCAGGCTATTTAAAGGTATCGGGGTCAAGTGACTTGGCCATAGACAAGTGAAACGTGAATGTACTTGTCCAGAGGACAAGTGCCTCAAAAAGTTAATGTCAAGCCCTGCAATCCAGTGACCAGAGATATATGATGACCTGATCGACACTCCAAGTGTAATAGACCCGGGAGAAATTCGTCTTTTGAAACCGACATACGCATTTGAGCCTGCTTGACAGTCGTGTGACGTAGGGTGGTAATTGGTCTATAACGGTGCGTTCACACTGCAGTGACGCGATGCGAGCGACAACGTGTTTTCCATTTTTTATGCAGCCAGGCGAATCGCTTGCGTGGTGCAATGTGGGTAGCGACGCTGTCCCCAAATAAAGTCATGATTTTTAAGAAGAAAATAATCTGCCATGTGTAGAGTTGCGGCTACTGTTGTGTTGGCCGCAGCCTGTCTGAAGTAGATTGAGTAGTCTAGCGAGGTGAATAGCGAATGGGATATGAGATGAGCGGTTACATGATAATGACATAATACATTCAGAAAACTAAAATTGTTCAAAGAGGTTAAAATAAATATTGAAGCCATTCATTTTTGTAAATACAAGTTAGCTAGTTAAAGTCTTTCAAAATTGTAAATGGAGGCTTTGACTCTGTCCCTGTTGTTATGGTTACTTATGTCAGACACTTTGTGTAGCCAGCGCAATCATTTAGAACGATGAAAAGACAGTTTTGCTGCAATGACGTAGTAGCTGTCCGTTATCACCCGATAATGGATACCCCTGCAGCCAATCAGAATTGAGTATTCACCCAGACCATGGTATAATTTAAATTAATTAAGGGTAGACTTAATGGTAAATAGAACACGATGGAGTGAGGATGAGGGAGAGGGAACAAGAGTGAGATAAGAGAGAATCCACTTTAGTTTTTCATTATCTTCAACTGTAACTTAGATCTGACAATGTATTTTTGCCTGTCAGAAGCAGCTGACGCTCCTCAACTTATCTGCACCTCTCTCTCAGGACAGCAGTGTTTGTGTTTATAATGTGACATAGGTGATAACTGTGGTCTGGTCACTCAGTTTGCGTGTGTGTGGTCATGCTCTCTAGAAACTTGAGTAAACTGAAAACTGGCTTTTGGTTTTGGTGGAGCAGAAGGTGTTATAGTGTCACTGCAACTTTTCCCTCTACACACACAAGCACACACACATCCACAGAGACATACACATTTGTGCACACGCACACACACTCTTCACAAACAAACACACACTCAATCACACTCACGTACCCACTGCTCTAATGTCCTTCTCAGGTTCCCCCCTGTTCTGTCACTACTTTGTCACACACTTGTCTGTCCCTTCACACCCTCTTTTCCCCCTCTCAAGCAATTTTCATTTTCTTTCTTGTTTTCCTATTGCTCTATTTCTCAACTCTCCATGCAAGTTCATTCATAAAGTCCAAGCCCTGGAGAGTCTGGCTCACCCCACTTGACTGTGACTTCTTTCCTCCTTTCTTCCCTCTGTATCTCTCTCTCTATCCTGAAAGACAGGGAGTTGACATTTGGGCTGGGAGAGAACAAGAGAGAGAGAGACAAAGGAAGGAAAGAGAAAAAAACTGACTGGGCAAGATAAAGAGAGGAGAGACAGAAAGAGAGATGCAGAGCAAAACATAAAGATGGAAAGAGAGAGAGACTTTTGTATACCCCTCCCACTATCTGGGATGCTCTAGCCCATCCCTAAATGGGGGACCAATGAAAACCACCCGTTCTGGGCTCATGCACTCCCTCTACCATAGGTAAAGAGGGAGAGAGGGAGGAAGGAAGTTTGTGTATGTGTGTTCGTGTGTGTGTGTGTGAAAAACTGAGAGAGAGAAAGAGAGAGAGCCGGAGACAAGAGAAGGAGGCACACTGGGTGGAAAGGGAGAGGAAAGAGAGAAAACAGCGAGGAGGAATTTACAACAAGCTAACCCGTGGCAAGTCATTAGTAACTGGACTGGGGGAGAAAGAGAGAGAGAGAGTTTAGAAATATAGGTATGAGGCTTGAGAGAGTGTGAACAACTGACAGGTACAGATAAAAGTGAAATAGACTGAGACAGACAGAGCGGGTGAGGAAGAAAAGTGGAAAAGAGGGAGACTAGGACCAGAAGCTGGTGTCTTTTTAAACACAGATAGACAGACAGACAGACAGACAGATACCATGTTGCCCATCTTCCTCATCCTTTACACCACTGGGGGTGTGTGGGGGTCCAGCCGAATGATGGGGGGTTACAGCCGGGGGAAGGAGCGGCCCTCAACCAGAGCAGGGGTGGGACTGTGCCCCTCTGCATGCCAGTGCGAGGAGGATGACATCTTTGTACTGGTGGACTGCTCTGAGATGGGACTATCTGCTGTTCCCTCCACCCTGAGCCCACTGACCACCTACCTGTAAGTATACACTTCTACTGCAGTCACAACACATCTTTAAACTCTCGCGCTCACTTGTAGTTCAGTTTAAATTAATTACATCTTTATTTGTCCTTCAAGGACCATTATAAACAGAACAGTGCAAATGCGCACACTGTCTAATTGTTAGGTTTGACACAGAAAATTATGTACTTAATGAGCTCTGGTGAGTGTGTCAGTGTGTGTGTGTGTGTGTGTGTGTGTGTGTGTGTGTGTGTTTTTCTGTGTATGTGAATTACCTGTACATTCATCTATGTGCATGTGCATGCCAGAGCTTCAGAGTTCAAAACACTGTCGATTCCACTGATACACAGCATGGCTGAGTATTAACCCACTATTGCCAAATGTAGATATCATATCAGTGACATCAATATCACATCAATGTCATGTAAATATATCATTTGAAACATGACATAAAGATAACCAAAAATGTTCACTGCTTCATCTGAACTTCAGCACATGCAGAACAAACACTGGATTTTGTTTACCCATGACAATCAAAACAGCCAGCTCTGTCCAATTTCAGTGCAGAGATGGAGAGCCAGACATGCTAAGCAGTACAGTTAACTGGCCTGGGTTAACATTGTGGCTTCAGGACAAGCTGCTGTGTGGAGTTTGGCCACTAGGGGTGCACCAAGCACAACATCAGGCCAATTGTAGCGAAGGCGTGAAATAGACCGGGAATCTGTACAGTAGCTTGCGTGCAGGATATTCAAACATATAAAGTATGTTTGTTGTTGTTGTTGATTTCATGGATTCTGATATCAAGAGTTATTCCCTCTTATCAAACAGACACAGATCTTTGTCTCAGTATCACACCTACCCCTTCTTTTGTGGAATGCTTGTTGTGACATTTACCCTCCAAAGCATGTACACACAGTAAATACCATAGCAATACACCTCTCTCTCTTTCTCTCTTTCTCTTATACATACACAGACACAAACACACACACTGTGATCGCTGTCCCACGGATACCTCTTTTGCTGTAACTGGACCCTGAGAGGGCCAAAACGGAAACTTCTGGTTTCAAATCAAACCTGAAACACATTTGAAAGTCGATGAAACACTGTCCCCTCATTCCTGCTTAGTCCCTTCTCCAGGAGCTGGGAGGGTGAGAAGACACTGTGAAATTCACACTGTGTGGGAACACTGACAGTGTTCACACATTCAGAGACAAACACAGATACACAGTGGTGAGTGGTGACAGCTCAGTGTACAGCCGTGGCTAAAAGTATTGGGAACGACATACATTTTGTGTTAAAATGACTGCTAACATAATTTCAGTAAGTCATATCATCAGCACAGGGGAAAGTGTGAACTAGTTCTAGCCAGGTGAAAACACTATCATTCTGATTGGATTTTAGGAGCAGATTGACTGCTGTAAAAGAGGGGACTATTTGCATTTATTGAACAATTTCGCCCCCAAAAAGCTTACAAAAATATGAAATGCGCCTTATTGTATTCCAGTATTCTATAGAAACATGAGAAAACATTTTCCTCCATACTTAACCAGCAAACTAAGCAAAACACAAGCTTTGTCATTGCCAAAACCTATGGCCACGATGGTATGTGTGTTGCACCAGGAATACACCTTGTGTATCTTTTAGGTTCCAGATTAAACCATTAAACGATTAGCAGGTGAATGTGGTGACAATGCCTGACTTAGATATCTCCACTGACAGCAACATTCTCTTAAAAACACACTCCCATGCATTCAAATACACACAAATACGCACACACACACACAAACAGGAGTAATTGTTCACTTCCTCATTTCCAACAGTGAAGCCAAGTGAGTGAAGCCTGATTTAGAAACATCCCTCTGTTAAGTAAACAAACAGTAGGACCAACCGCTTACACACACACACATTCACACAACACACACACACAGGGTAAATCAGGATGAAGTATAGATTGTCTGATAGAGCCCTCCCTGAATGCTACAGTGACAAACTTTATGGGGCACACACACTCACAAGCACACACACACATTGGCACGCGCAGACACACATGCACATAAAGAGCAGGGTTTCACCCCAGTATAAACCATTAAATAGAATCAGAATCAGAAGGGATTTTATTCGCCATGAATGTTTGCACAAACAAGGAATTTACTTTGGCAGGGAAGTGCATACATTAAACATGTAAGAATATTGAAACTTAAATATGTGGATTAATTATACAAAAGGAGCAAAGTCTAGCTAATACCAAGGGGGGGGGTCTAGCTAATAGTAAGGGGAATAGAAAATAAAATATAAAATATAGGTAGCCATAATTTGCAATCTAACCAAAAAATGTTGATGTTACTGTCACTGGGAGAAATGATTACAAATAAATAAACAGACTGAAAAAGGACCCAGAATTTCAATATTCAGTTGTCTAGAAAGTGACACACTCATAGATACTCGAGGATCATAGATAAACTCAGAGCTTACTGACTGTCCAACTCCAACACATTGGCACACTGACTGGCCAAATCAGCTGCTGATTCTCATTCCAATTCTGATTGTAAGTTTGTCTCTCTTTCTGAACCTCTAAATAAAGAATTTCAGGGTCCTTATTTTGTCATTTCTGCTACTGACAATATGAATGAAGGTTTACTTTCAGAGCTTTAGATTTTTTTTTATACAGAATGCACACCTTGACACCATAGAATTCCACTCAGGATCCACTTGACAGGAGGCGCTCAGAGCGACTCCTCACAAAATACTCTGCTGAGATTTATGACAATAATCGTTTCCGTAGGCAACACATGAAATGAGCTGGCCCACAAAAGGCTTTGAAAAGACCTTCGCTTTGATATCAGATAAGAGAGAAAAGATGGAGCCCAAGGGTATGTGTGTGTATGTGTGTATTGATGTGTGTGTGCTTAAACAGAGAACACAGCCTGTAGCTCTTGTCGTATCCTGTTTAATTCCTACCTGTGCAAGACAGCTCCCCTCTTAAAAAAACCAAGATGCATTACATTAGCCTTGCAGCTGGCTTTTCTGCCCTATGGATGGTTTCTAACATTATAAGCATCTCTTGCTCTAGCTAGTCTAACATAATCGAGTTCTTCTTTTGAATTTTTAAAATAATTATATTGTGGCTTTTTTTCATGACTACAAAGTGTGTGGGCAATCTGTATAGTATTTTGGGGGGAAATGAGGGACGAGTGATGGGAACCCTTCCTTATTTATGTTAGAAAGGACTTGACGGGAGGATAGAAAACGGGCCTCTTTGTGAAGAGGTGTGGAGAGCTGTCAGTCAGCAAAATCCTCTGTGTGCGTCTATGTCTGTTACAGCACACAATCCTCTGTGTGCTGTATGTTACTGGGCTGAATTATTTTAAGTATATGGGTATGTATGTTATATGTCTAGGCTTACTCTGTGTGTGTGTGCCTGCAGTGATTAGTTGTGTGTGGTAGTGGTTAGCGTGGCTTTAACCTCACGGTAAATTGGCCAGGGGGAGGAAACCACAGGTAGCGTATTACCAGATAGAGGAAAGCCAAAGGGGGGGGGGTAGGCATCCAGACCACCCAGATTGTAGAGGGAGATATGGTATAGGCAGCTTGGTCTACCCTCTAGTGCCATTGCAAACAGAGAGAGGGGGAAAGCGACAGAAGTGAGGACAAATGAATACAAAGACGGCTTTTATGAAAAAACATGCAAAATCAAATTCACACACACAAACACAGCATCTGGACATCAGACCTCTGTGTAAAGTGATTTGCCTGCGTGGTCATTTACCCATTATGTTGGTGGAACGATTCCTATCATGGGTAACCTAGATCCCACTGTAAACATCTGACATGTGAGAAAGGACCGTGGGGGGGGGGGGAAGAAAGGAAAAGTAGAGAGAGAGGAAGAGAGAGAGAAAGGAAGAGTAAGGGAGGGAGGGAAGAAAGGAGGAAAGACATGGCCAGAAAAAAAGAGAACAAGGCAAGAAAGTGGAGATAGAGAGGCTGTCTGAACCGTATGGATTTTTGTGTCCTGTTGTGAGTCTGTGTTTGTGTGTCTGTGTGTGAGAGAGAGTGAGTGTTCTCAAATGGGGGGGGGGGGGGGGGGTCTAACATCAGCCATCAGTCCCAAATATCAACGTCCTGGCTCCAAACAGCTATAGCAGCCCCTCTCCTCTTCCCCACTCCTTCTCTCCCCCCGCCCTCTGTCCATTCCTCTTTAAGACACCCACCTTCTTCTCAGCGTTTCCCAATCACCCCGTTGACAACCAAAGCCACTCTGACAGCAATGGCCACCTAGTCTCCTCCAGCTGGAGCTCCTACAGCGTAAATAACGCACACTGAAATTATTAAATGAGCACACCGTTCAGCTCAGGAACATAGAGGTTGTCAATGGCAGGGAGGGAGATTGGGGAGGATGGCAGGTTTTCTGGCTCGGAGCCAGATAATTGTCCATGGAGATCAGAGCTAAGAGAGAGAAACACACCTGTAATTACAGAGAGACAAAGTAGGAAAGAGAGAAATTCGCTGTCATTTATCCATGTAATGTGTTCAATCTCAATATCCACGCCATTAAAACCAAGTGAATTGAATTGAGCTGAGATGAGAAAGCTAAACCCTTTAAATACCCTGACAGCAGATTTCTTCATCTTCTAAACTCTAGTATAAGAGATTGATCCTGGAGACCATGAAGGAACCATCTAATTTCTGTGCCCCCAAATGTATGCATCCAAATCTGGTCTAATCTGTGGACATCTAAAGCACTGTGACATTGCAAACAGGGCTATACAAATACATTGGACTTGATTTTGATCCTAAATCTGACAACATGGACCCAAGCTGACCTGTTTTTCCCCACTCCCCCACTGCACTTTGGCAACACACACACACACAGGCACAAAAAAGCTTCAAACATTCCAACCCCCAATAGTAAGATATTTCTGAGGGGCGGGGGTGTGTACTCCGATGGTTTGCGGTTTCCTGAAACCGACCTGGGAGTCTTTTTAAACGACACTCAGGGACAGCTGCTAGGTAAGGGTGGATGAGCGACAATAGTGACAATGGCTAGTCCCACCGGAGAGGAGGAGAGGGAGACCGAGAGAGACAGAGAGAGAGTGGGAAAGAGAAGGGTAGAGTGAGAGAGATGGAGAGAAAGGAAGCTGGAAGGGAGAGAGATCTGGAAGGGGGGTAGGGAGAGAGAGGATGAAAGAAAGGCAAAGTAGACACAAAGACTATAGTGTGCTACTGCATATCCTGTCCCTTAGAAAAGAGAAATCACAACCCGCAATCTGTGTGGGAGGGTTTATGAGTATTTGTGTTACTGTGTGTGTGTATATGTACAGTATATGAAGGTTTTTAGATTAGTGTCTATGAGTGTCTCTCATATATCTGTTATAAGTGTATTAGTGTGTATTAATATAATTATAATTAGAGTGTGTATTTAAGTCTTTAAACACCATTTTGACCGTAAATGTCTGTGCTTGTTTATGTAGATGTGAGCCAGCAGCACATAATACTCCAAGGATAAACGTATGCTCGAAGCAATGAAGAGAGTATTGAGGCAGTTTTAAAGCAGATGTGTGTCTGGGGAATACAATGTGTATGACACATGATGACATGGGTGTGTATGGAATGTGCAGGGTGTGACGTGTGTGTGTGTGATGAGCCGAGTGGGTTGGTGCCACTGGGTAAGAGAATGCCGTGTGGCTCACATGACCCGGATTCCGCTTCTGCCCTGTCCCATCCCTGGGAATCCATGGGAATGTGTGTGGGTATGTGTGTGTACACACCAGTTCACTCTCCATCCCTCTACAAAGATTGCTTTGTCCGGTCATGGCGTAAGTGTCCCTCCCTGCCCCAGAGTGTGTGTGTGTACATGTGTGCATATCTGTATTTTAAAGTTTTCCATTATTGATTTAACAACTAGAAGTGAATATAAGATTTTTAATTGCTCTAGTAGTAAGCTATTGCTAACTTACCCTAACTGGGTGTGAAATCCATCTCTTTCTCTATGTGTGCATGTGTATGTGTGTGTTTCTTTGATCCTGCGCCAGGCTTGGTGAGTAAATCGGTTAATATGGGGTTGGCAGTGTGTAGGTGATGACGAGTCTGAGCTAATGATACTTAATGCCTTCTCCAATTGATGCGCACACACACACACACACACACACACACACACACATACACACACACACACACACACACACACACACACACACACACACATACATACACACAGCAGCACATCCCTACAGGTACACTGAGTCTCCACTATGCACACAGACACAGACACACAGGTAATAATACCGGTACTTAATGCCCTACCCAATCCTCCTCCCTACCATCAAAGACTCTGTCTGAGCCCAGTACAGCTTTTCTAGCAGGGATTAGACCCACTGAATAGTCTGCTGGAACAAAGCAGTGATCACACACAAACTTGCGCAGACACACTCAAAGTTACCATCACTACCAAGCTACCAGCTACCGTTTTCTTTTAAATCAAGAGAGAGATAGACAGAGCAGAAAGGTTTAAACAAACTACAGGTAGCATCTTTTAAACCCAAAGGTCGAACAGCACACACACTTATAAGCATCTATGATCACTATAAGGCTCTGAAGGAGAAAGTTGATTCTACAGGTGGTTATTGGATCAGCAGGCTGTGCCACTGTAGAGAGTTTGGAGTTGAAATCTCCCAACCTGAGATCCCTTTTATATCTGGAATGAAGGAGCTACAGCAAATCTGGGAGACTTTAACTAGCTTTTACTATCATGGCAGCTGGCCAACTTCTAATCCTTCTTATTCAGGTCGACCAGTTTCATATGTGTTTCGTGTTACTGGATATGGTTCCCTTGAGGCACTGATCTCGAGTAAGTTGTGGGATATTGATGAAGAAAATTACGTCACCCTGCTGAAAATGATGGAGATGGGTTACATTTATGGAACTATCTAATTGAAAAGTGAATGTCTCAATTATTCCTTATATTATACTCTAAGTTGTATTATGGGAAATGTGATGCTAAGCTCTGACTGAGTAAAAACAATAGAGGTGTGAAACGTTGGTTTTAGCAAAGGAAGATAGGGGATTACCACTCTAAGGAATGCAGAGGCCTAGCCGTAAATTAGAACGTACACATAGGGCCAAGCTGCAGGAAAACTCCTCCAAACCAAGTCTGAAACTGTCACCCAGGTCAGGCCTAGGTCTGTGTCAAGGGGTTTTCTATGTTTGTAAAGCACAAGCATCCCATACCAACTAGAAGAAAGTCTAAGATATGTGTGCACCCAACACGAGCCTGGACATGGTCAGATTTATGTAAGGACAGAGATGCCAACGTGACACAACTTCTGTAATCAGAAACCCTAGTATAGGGGCTAATTGGGTGACGAAGCGTAGAAATGGTCATCAACAGAAAGGTACCAATAATGTGAGGATGCATAATGTATCTGTGACCAACAGTGTTGTACCAATAGCAAAAAATGACACAAATAATAGGCAGAAAATACAGTATGTAAGAGGACGTTTTGAGAGAACTTGCCAGTCTGCTCTTGGGAGCTTACTCACTTGGATACCTTTTTTACCCTGTGTTGGAATAAACCTTTGCATCAATACTCTGAGTTTCAGTGCATCTGTTGGGACTTAACCTGATTTTTGACTGGTTTGGACTTAAAATAATTTTCAACGTTGGGACTTAGCCTGATTTTTGACGGGTCAACACTTAGAATAATTTTCAACCTTTGGACTTAGTTTATTTTTGACTTGTACGGACTTAGGATTTTCCTCACTTCGACACTCTGATTTATTTTCACTATACACGGGAACTGGAATAATTATTTACGACAATATCTACGGTCATGGCTAGGGTGGTGTGTAAGGGTTGGGTAAACTGCTTCTGGGTCTGTTTGACAGAGTACCCTCCCAGAAAGAAGAAATCAAGTTTGACAGGTGTCTGTGGAGTTCCCTCCTCATTATTTGCATCAATTTCTGCTATTTCTGCTGCTTTCCATTTCTAGCTGACCTACAGAGGGGGAAATGAGTATAATATTAAATCTGTCTATATATTTGACCAGGAAACAATACAATTCCTATCTTGACTACAGTCGACTCAGGGCAGTTGTAGAAACTTAAAGTAGGTGTGTTACTGTAATTTATAAATATTTGAGAATCATTGTATTTTACAATTGTATAATGGAGAAAGGCCAACAAGTGTGCAGGCACAACTTTAAATGTGAAGCTGCAGTAAATATATGTCTGAGCATGGAATTGGGCATGTTGGGCCCAGAAAAACACAAAAAACGAGTTTTTATTTCCAGCTTTTATTTAAATTTGTGCCATTTAATGTTACATGTACTCTAAAAGGAAAGCAAAGAACAAACAACCAACTGGTCATGGAAATTACTTTGTATTCTGAAATTGTTCCCATCAAAGTTGCCACCTTTTGCAGATATACCTGCAAAACACACTTCTGGCATTCTTGACATAATGGAAATCTGATATTGTTTGGAAAGTTCATCCTTCTGCACAGTTAGTCCCAAACCGTTTCAATGGAGTTTGAGTCATAAGACTGTGCTGACCTTTTCATGATACTGGCTGTTTTTTATCCTTCTGAGGTAGTTCTGTTTAACACTTTTTATTGGTGTTTTAGGGGTAAGCAATACAATTGTGAGTCAGATGGCTAAGCGGTTAGGAAATCGGACTAGTAATCTGAAGGTTGCCAGATCGATTCCCGGCCGTGGAAAATTACGTTGTGTCCCTGGGGCGAGGCACTTCACCCTACTTGCCTCGGGGGGAATGTCCCTGTACTTACTGTAAGTCGCTCTGGATAAGAGTGTTGGCTAAATGTAATGTAAAATTTTAATTATACAATTTATACATCACAAATCTAGTGGTTATATCCCTATCCACAATAAGACCCACCCACCCCCAGCCAGCCTACCCCATGCAGCAGTAGTAAATACAGTAAGAGAGAATTTAGAATATATATATATATATATATCAAGTTTCAAGTTTATTATAATTTACTCATAAACAGCATTAATCAGTAATGAAATTCTTTGTGCTCAATGTCCGTTCAATTTAGAGAATAAATAAATTAAATACTTGAGAATGGAGAAAAAGGGTAGGAAAAATTGAAAAATAAAAATAAAAATTGGAGTGCAAAAAGATATTTCAAGGACAGTTCAGCATCCTGATGGCATGTGGGTAAAAACTATTCCTGTATCTGCTGGTACGGGACCTTATGCTCTTGTATCGCCTTCCAGAAGGCAGGAGGGAGAAAAGACTGTGGCAGGGATGACTGGGGTCAGAAATGATTCGCTTGGCCTTCCTCCTGCAGCGCTGGCTGTAAAGGTCCTGAATGGATGGCAATGCAGTCCTTGTAATACGCTGTGCCGATTTTACCACTCTTTGTAGTGTCTTCCTGTCCTGGGCAGTGCTGTTGCCAAACCATGTTGTAATTCCACCAGTCAGTATGCTCTCAATGGTGCAGCGGTAAAAATTGGTCAGTACAGTGCAGTCCATGCCAAATTTCCGCAGTCGCCGCAGAAAAAAGAGCCTCTGTTTCGCTGTCCTTGTAACCACACCGATATGGTGTGTCCAGCTCAGATCCTCGCTGATATTGATTCCAAGAAATCTGAAACTTTTGACTCTCTCCACAGCCGTGCCCCCGATGTGAATGGGTGCATGTTCTCCCTGCAGTCCACTATCAACTCCTTGGTTTTTGCTACATTAAGCAGCAGGCTGTTATCCTGACACCAAGATGTCATTGTTGCCACCTCTGCTCTGTAGGCAGACTCATCACCATTCTTGATGCAGCCGATAATGGTGGTGTCATCAGCAAACTTAGTGATGGTGTTGGAGCTGTTAGTGGTTGCACAATCATAGGTGAACGGGGAGTACAACAGTGGACTTAACACACAACCCTGTGGGGCACCAGTGCTGAGTGTTAGACTGGTTGAGGTGATGTTACCTAGCCGTACTGCCTGTGGCCTGTCTGTCAGGAAGTTCAATATCCAGCTGCACATGGAGGGACTGATGTTCAGGTCCTGTAGTTTCATGATGAGCCTGGATGGTACTATGGTGTTGAAGGCGGAGCTGAAGTCGATGAAGAGCATCCGCACGTACGTGTTGTTCTGATCCAGGTGAGAGAGAGCAGTGTTCAAGGCCAAAGCTACAGCATCCTCTGTAGACCTGTTCGGCCTATATGCAAACTGGAGTGGGTCTAATGCAGGTGACAGGCAGGATGTAATGCGGTCTTTGACTAACCTCTCAAAGCATTTCATCACAACAGAGGTGAGTGCGACAGGGCGGTAATCATTGAGACAGCTCACTGATGGTTTCTTAGGGACTGGGATGATGGTGGCCCTCTTGAAGCTATTGGGGACGACAGACTGGGACAGGGAGAGGTTAAAGATGTCACTGAACACCTCTGCCAGTTCAGGAGCACAAGCCTTGAGAACACGGCCAGGGATGTTGTCAGGTCCTGGAGCTTTATGCACATTCACTCTCCTGAAAGACTTGCACACATCAGTCACAGATACCTGGAGAGGGCAGCTGTCTTGCTCCAGCAGTACCTCTGACCTGGTGTGGGACTCAAATCGAGCATAAAAGGTGTTCAGCTCTTCTGCAAGAGAAACAGAGACCTCTGCTTGATGGCTGTTTCCTTTATAATCAGTGATAGTCTTCAACCCACTCCACATGTCTCTGGTGTTGGATCCTGTGTAATAAGACTCCACTTTCTCCCTGTACTGTCTCTTTGCCAGCTTGATGGTTTTTCTGAGTTCACATCGGGCTATTTTGTACTCACATGGGTCTCCAGAATGATAGGCTGCTGTACGGGCTTTGAGTGCTGAAGACACTTCTCCATTCACCCATGGCTTCTGGTTTGGAAAAGTTCTGACGTTCATTCGCTGTACAACGTCATACACATATATATATATATGTACATAAATATATCTGTACATAAATATATAAATATACATAAATATATATAGAAAATATTATTAAATAGTATTACAATACAAGTACATACAACAATGCTGAAAAACAAATCAGAAAAGTAACAAAAAAGGGAGAGGGGAGGGGATCTTTCTCTTGTAGTGGCCTTTGTATGCTCTCATAGTACGACAAAAAAAAGGTCCAGGTTCTCTCAAGGCTCTGTATGGAACCTTTCAGAGTATATCTGATTTTCTCCAGTTTCAAGAAAAGACATGGTGTCTTTCTTGAAAGACAAGCAGAGAGGTGAAAGCTATGACAACATGGGCCCTGCCCTTAAGAAAACGAGTTTCGTCAGTAAAGCCAAAAATGGCACATAATGGGTTTGGAGGGATGACCACACCAAACGTTGTAGAGTAAGCATGAAAGATGTCTGCCCAAAATGTTCTGAGGAGAGGGTAGGACCAGACAGAGGTGTCAAAAGTATTCACATTCATTACTCAAGTAGAAGTATAGATACTAGGGTTTAAAAATACTTTTGTAGAAGTTGAAGTATCAACTCAAGATTTTTACTCAAGTAAAAGTATAAAAGTACTCAAAACTACTTAAAGTATACAAGTAAAAGTAGTACTGTAAAAATGCCATTAAGGATAAAAGCTTAAAGGTCGAATTATACTTCTCCGACTCCGTTCCGGACAGACGCACGCACGGAATAGGACGGATTGGTTGAATTTATACTACTCCGACCGCCCTGCGTGCTAAAGGCAATTCGCCGCCAGAACAGTAGATGGCGCTGCACTGCGATGTTAGCTAGGTTATCGAAAAGTCAGAGCAAATTTACAAATGAGCCGTTTCATCAATAAAATAAGCACATTTTCAGCAACTACACTGCCCATTTGTCGTTACATTTAAATTCAGATGCTGATTTACATTTACACTGTTTAGCTGAAATATGAATTGAAAAAACGTACAACAATGGCGGTCAAATTATTCTGTTCTCTTGTTGGTCATGGCAACCCCGCCCCGCCCCTGACACAAGCGGTTCTTAATACGGACCAATCACAGTCAAGGGGTATCCGTAAAATGACGGACGGATAGGAAAATCAGGAGGTGCACGTAGAGCTCTCCAAGGGGTTCGGAATGGGCACAGAGAGGGAGTTCCTTGACGGAGAGGGCGTTCCCTGTGTGCGTGTCCGTAAAAAACGCAGAAGTATAAATTGGCCGCGCCACAGGGACCTATAATGTACGACCCCACCTCCGCAAAAGACAATTTTTCTAAAGGCCATAATGTATGGAAGCAAATCGTGACCAAAATTCAAGAAATGCATTTTCATTTTAAGAATGTGGCTGCATTATTTGACTCATAAATGAAATTAGTAATCAATCATCCTATTTGCATTTTAATTTTCATCTTTAAGACTGCTCATTCTTTCACTTAATTAAAATGAAAACGAAAAAGTAATTTGAAATTTAATTTTCAAAATATGCCGCAGCAAATAGATACCAAAATTCAATTTGAAATGTAAAATTTGAAAATGAAAATGCATTTCCAGAAATGCATTTTCATTTTAAGAACATGGCTGCAAAATCGTGACCACAATTCAAATTCAAATGCATTTCTGGAAATGCATTTTCATTTTCAGAACGTGGCTGCAAAATCGTGACCACAATTCAAATTCAAATGCATTTCTGGAAATGCATTTTCATTTTCAGAACGTGGCTGCAAAATCGTGACCACAATTCAAATTCATTTCCAGAAATGCATTTTCATTTTAAGAATGTGGCTGCATTATTTGACTCATAAATAAAATTAGTAATCAATCATCCTATTTGCATTTGCATTTTCTTCCTCAAGACTGCACATGTTATCAATAGGGTCCAATTGCAGTGCTCCCTCCTCAGGCCCCTCTAAACCGGAACTCTCTCCTCAGGCCCCTTTTTTCATGTGTATCCGAGGTATTAGCGCCACCGCTGGTCGGAGGATACTGTAGGCTATTTATATTAATAGGCTAACTTACATTGAACTTCGGTTTTAGCATAAGTCAATACTGTTTAACATAGCGGAAATTAGCATTGCGGCTAGCGTTACGTATTGCTAACATTACGAACATGATCACTGTTCTGCCCCTGGCAAGCATAGAAAATAGGTTTGGCAGTTTAGCGCCATCTAGTGGTCATATTATCACATTATTTCATTTGCAGCAGCTACAGCTGGCTCGTGTTGTTGTTTATTGTTTCCAGGGCAACAAGAGCCGGCTCTGAAATAATTCATTTTTTAACGTAGATAATACAAACAACACTACTCTCTTAATCTGAAATCAATATCTATCCTTGTATTTATGTTAAATGTTGCTTCATCAATGACCACCTCAATCAAGATGTGTAATAATAGTACTACACGCATATTCCATATTCCAATAACGTAGCTAGGATTACGGTACAGTGTTCATGGGAAACTTAGTGCTAGGCTACTGCAGGGGGATAAATTAACAATAACCATGCCGAGAAAATAGCCTTATGTATCGTTCATGAAATGCCTTATGTATCACCGGCCAAACTGGCTAGCGAGTTTTTATTATGAAAATGAAATTTAGCCCGCATTTGGCAGGTCGGCGGGTGTTAATTTAGAACCTTGTACGTAACGCTAGCCGCAATGCTAGCTAATTTCCGCTAAACACTATTGACTTATGCTAAAACCGAAGTTCAATGTAAGTTAGCCTATTAATATATATAGCCTACACAGTATCCTCCGACCAGCGGTGGCGCTAATACCTCGGATACACATGAAAAAAGGGACCTGAGGAGAGAGTTCCGGCTTCAGGGGCCTGAGGAGAGAGTTCCGGTTTAGAGGGGCCTGAGGAGGGAGCACTGCATTTGGACCCTTCTCCATGTTATGCCATAATCAAAAAGAAAACAGAGTGGATATTGCATTTTCATTTTCATGTTCTGCCCGCAAAGAACTTAGCCTGGCTGCCAGCCCAACTTCTCCCCGCCCAAAATAAATTTGTTCGGGAAATTGGGTCTGGAGGGTCTCGTATTGGGGACCAACTACAGAAAACCAGAATCTGGGCGAACCAATGAAATTGCCAGGGCGGGCTTTATACGATGATGGACAGATGATCAACAGTAACGTAATCACCCACGTCACAAAAGAGCGCTTAAGTTGAATTCGTTTTGAACAAACATGGCTACCGCTGGAGATCTGGGATGTTGTGATTCTGCCATCGAGTCTGTTTTAGAAGACATCGACAGCGCATTAATTTTGAAAGAGGAACAGAGAGACGCAATCAAGGCATTTGTCGATGGAAAATATGTTTTTGCCGTCCTTCCTACGGGATTCGGTAAAAGTTTAATTTATCAGCTGGCCCCGATGGAGTTGTAATCCTAAACGGAGAACTTCGTATATGCATTGCCCTTTATTGTTTCGCTCAAAAAGGTTGACCGTGTGAACAAGTACTCTCCCTACCCTTAAATTAATTTTACAACACCGGCAAAACTCGTTTGTATTCATTCTTCAAGCATAGCCTACTTCAAGGCTGCTTGTAGTTTAGTTCTGTTGACAACAACTATGCGGTGCTTAACATACGTCACATACTCTGTTGCTCTGATTGGTTGTAGATCTATCCAATTGAGCGAAGAGGCATTTGTTTTCCAGGCTCGTTTGAAACACGCCCTGTAGTCAAAGCCCAACGGAGAGTTCTCAGACTCATATTCTGACTAGAATTATGAGTATGACAACGTCAGGCTACAAAGAACTGCCCATAATTCGAAAACGAAAATGCATTCTGAGCGGGGGAGCAGAGTGACGTCAGTAGCCGCTCTTCTTCAGCTCCCTGCTGATCGAGCTACCCATCTTTTTCGCTAGGGGGCGGTGTGCACATACGCATTGCATTACATGGCGAATGTGCCGGGAAATTGATTGAATTGGCGGGTCTTTAGAGGACGCATCGCAGATCATGGCGCTCCCTCAAATTGTGCAGACACTGATAGAATTAGCTGAGCTGGTAGAAACTAATAATATATCTGAGTCTGATGCCTGTGACCGAGTAGAACAAGTCACAGAGAGCTTGGCTGCATACTCTGCCGTCACAGACGTACACATTAATGAGGTTGCCATAGTAAACCTCTTCAGTCCTGGAACGGCTGGATGCTGTGGAGCCTCAAATGGGAAGGGGACGACCAACCGTCCACATTCCGTTCGAGTCCATCGAAAACTATTTATTAAATGGTTTAAAAATAAAGGACATAACGGAGCTGTTCGGCGTAAGCCACCAGACCATCCGTCGGAGGATGGAAAGCAACGGATTTATGGAGCTAGAAAGCTGACAAAAGTATCTAAATTTGAATATGAAATATCTGAAATATTTGTGTCGAATTTCATAAAACTTAAATATTTTGCTGTTGAATATATAATATAAGAATTATTTGTATGCCGAATTTAATAAAACAGAATTATTTTGATCCAAAAATACACATTTCTAAAATTCAGATTGCAGGAATTCAGATTCTTGATATTTAGATTCTTGAAATTCAGATTCTTGAAATTCAGATTTCTGAAATTCAGATTTCTGACATTCAAATTCAGATTGCGGAAATTCAGATTTTGTCTGAGGCCAAAGGTGAAACAGCTTGCTTTCACAGGGAAAAGTAGACGATTTCAGAATGACCGAACTTTACCTCAGAACAAAAGCTAAGTTGCTCGTTGGAGGAACAGTATGGAGCAAGTGCTTATGAAACTTGTAATAACTTCTCCTTTGCCAAGATCAGCAGTCACTGTTACCAAGTGAGTCAAAACAGAAAAAGTGCATTCTTTAGATGTATTCAGAACTTCGCCGCGACCACAACGAACATTGATTTATTTTGTGTGATGCCAGATGTTAGCATCGGTGCTGCTCTTCTGGAACGGCTCACCTCCAATTCTTTAAACAAATCCTGACTCAAGCTAAATCATAAAGGAGGCAGCATTTCAGAATCAGAAAGTGTTTTAATCGCCATGAAAGTTTGCACAGACAAGGAATTTATTTTGGCAGGAAGGTATATACATTCAACATATAGGAATCTTAATCTCACTCTTGAATACTGCCCCCATCAGTTCCAGAAGAGGCGCAGCACCGATGCTAACATCTGGCATCGGCGCTTACGGTGCTTCAAAAAAATGGGCATTGTCGGTGTTTTGTTATTTTAGCATCGAAAGGTATCGTAAGTATCGGTTCTCGTGACATCCCTAGTGGCAACGTTATTTTCCGACGTTGCCAGTCCGTAACCGCAACCTCCTAGCAACGTAATTTTCTGACGTTGCCAGTCCGTAACCGCGACGTTGTCGCAACGTTATTTTCCGACTTTGCCAGTCCGTAACCGCGACCTCCTAGCAACGTTGTTTTGTGACGTTGCCAGTCCGTAACTGCGACCTCCTAGCAACGTAACCTATATTTCATATGCAGACCTCATTTGCCCAGAAGGCTACTTGTTTTGGTAAAATAGATAGCCAACGTTAGGAGGAATATGTTTGTGTGATGTGTAGCCTGACTCAAGCTAAATCATAAAGGAGGCAGCATTTCAGAATCAGAAAGTGTTTTAATCGCCATGAAAGTTTGCACAGACAAGGAATTTATTTTGGCAGGAAGGTATATACATTCAACATATAGGAATCTTAAATATGTGTTCTACCTATCCTAAAGGGGAGTCAGATGGCTGTTAAATCAGAAGGTTGCCAAATGATGTGTCCTTGGGCAAGGCACTTCACCTTACTTTCCTCCGGGGAATGTCCCTGTACTTACTGTAAGTTGCTCTGGATAAGAGCGTCTGCTAAAATGACAATGCACAAAGTATGCATGTAACATTTAAAATAAAAACTAAAATGGCCAAAATATATACATATGTGATAAAAAGTGCCACTGCAAAACAAACACTGCAAAGAAAAAACACTGCAAAACAAACACTGCAAAACAAAAGTGCCAAACAAACAAAGTGCAAAAAATGAATTAAAATCTTCTTCTAGTCCCCGCTACAAGTCCTGTCTGTTGGCCCTGACAACCCTGTTCTATTAACATAATCGCAAGTGTGAAAAGGGGCTATACAAGTCATAAAACAAATCTAAAATAATATACATCATCAAAAAAATATTATGTGATTCTAGATGTGTCATAGCCATGTGAAAGATTGGATATGGAAGCTGCAATCATGATTCATTCACCTGGCTTGTTTTGAATGGGCTGCCGGGGTGTTTGAGTGTTTCATCTATGAGCTCCACAGCTTTCTCTCCCAGTCCCGTCTTCCACTTCATCACAGCGTCTGGAATTAGAAGTCATGAACTTATCGTCAGCACCAATGTGAACGTTGAATGTGTGTAAGCCATAGTTTATGGGATCTCCAAACACTTACCACTCTCTTTCGCAACTCCAGCACCCTAAGGCGCTCCTCAAGGTCTTGGAGTTCAGCCTGTGTTTGGGCCACCTGTAGGTCCATCACTGGCACCTCTTCAGTGTGTCTGCCCTGTGGTCGCCTGAACAGGAGAGTGCTAAGGAAGAATTCGAGTGGCACTGTGTAGATCTGAATAGTCAAGGAATATGGTTTCAAATACAATTTATTTAGATAATGCAATTACATATGATTTAAACAAACTACTTTGTGATCAGTCTCAACGAAGGGTGTGCTAGCCACAAATCGTTCGCAAGAGTGATCCCGAACATCCAAAGATCACAACCTCATATACACTTCAGATCAAATGGCATTCTATAAGGTTAATCAATCAATGTAACCAACTCTGTGATTGGCCCACTCGAATTGGTGACAGTTTGAAACAATACATCTCCCTAGCAATTGTTTCACTGTTCTTTGATGGGGCATATCTCCCCAAACCAATAGATAGTAAAGCAGTAGGAGTTGACCAGCCAAATGGTCAACTGTCCTTTGTGTGACCATCTTCAAACAAGAATTTAATTAACATCACCTATGAAGCAGGAAGGGTCAGAGCAGCTTGATCCATTTATCTACCTTCCCCCAGGTCACAAGAACAATACAGCTGAACCCTCATTGTCCTTAGACCAACTGACTCTTCCCCTCAGGTGTAAAAACTCTTTCAGGTCACCCAGACTTCATGTCTCCAAATGGTATCTCTACCAAATGGAGTTAAATCAACAGTCATTGTATAAAGCTTCTTAAATCTATCTTAAAACTTCTCTTAAAGCACATTTATTGTACATATGACTAAAATTTCCTCTACAAGAGCCTCTCGCTGGTTCTCTTCCAATGTCTCCATCTTCCGGAGCATAACCTGTAATGTGTCTGTAATTAAGGACCAGTAAAACAAGTTTACAAGAGTTTGCATGATTGGCATACACTGTGGTTCTTCTAGATTAGCTATAACATTGATGTACATAACAAATGTTACCTTGATTGGTCTTTGCCCAAGATGGTACAGCTGAATGGGGTATACAAAGCATTAGTAAGACAACATTTGTTGTTTTGACAAATATGTTTCCCCCCACGATCAGAACAACTTAAGTATGCCTTACAATTAGGTATGCCTTACAATGAGTTGGCAATGGTTTGAGTATTTTTTTGAGTGTCTTATATTTGCACTTGCCTGGCTACCGGCTGTTTTCCGGGGCCCCCTATGGATTCTCCTCCACCAGACCAGAGTTGACACCTAGGGGTATGGCATCTGGTGATGCAAACGTTTCAAGTCATGCTTTTGCTTCAAAGCATAGCCTTTAGGGTTGCCATGGCTCATACAACTATTGTCACTGTTATAAACGGTCATTCATTACTTTACCATAATTTTCAAGGGACACAGTGCTTGTGATGGTGGTCGGATCACCTGTACAGAAATGAAAGTGGAATGTAGTTTATGTACATGGTATTAGTATATTGATATTGATATTGGAGTAGCATCGCACATATGCGATCGTTCGAAAGCAGGGCCCCACAGCATAGCGTCGCACATGTGTGATTCTTAACATTCCAACCGACTATTTTCCGATGGGCAAAGACTATATGATAAACACTACAGTATGGCTTCAAAATGTACAATTAGTAGGCTAACAAGTAACACTAGCAAGTAGTAGCATTGGTACGAGTATCTTAGGTTGCTAGGTAACGGAAGCTAATTAAAGCTACATAGCTTCCGTTTTGGAAGAATAACTCTCTCTGGTGAAAGTGTCGGAAATATTTAGAACTCACGCATCTAAAGGTTAAAACAAATAAACGTATCCAAAAACAGATGTCATGTACAAATTGGAAGAATTAGTGACATGATACTTTTACAGACGCCATTGCTGTGCATGCCATGACCGACTGTGAACGTGATCAGCCACGCGCTAGCTCCAGTCTTTGAAAATTAAGGGCTAAATAAACTATTTTGGGACAAGGTTTTCCAACAGTTCTGAACGTTTATTTTCACTGATTCTTTTGAGGGTGATTTGTGAGACGCTAAACTTTGATAACATATATGCATTTTCAGTATTTCAACATAACTTTCTGGAGGGTTTAACCTAGCTAGCGAAATCCTAACGTCAACAATGTGAATCTGATATAACGCTAGCACATAAACAACTCAATTTCAAACCTATATGCCCCATCCAATTTCTGAAAATATGTTTATATATTTAAAACTATTTCTGTAAAGAAACTCACCTTTGAAGTAACTTATTTCCAGGTAAAATCCATTGTGTGAAAGACGGTGGGACCCCTGCAAAATCTGTTAAGGAAGCCCAGTTTCAGCTATGCGTTGAAATGGGCATGTGCAAAGTTGTTGCTCAGGGGCCGACTGAGGGGCAGGTTTGCTGAGGAAGAATTGTAATATTCTGTGATGACTTGTCTTTGAAAATTAAACTCTTAAGAGTCGCTTACCTTTTGGTCACGTTTAACAATTTTGTATTACAAAACTATTGGAGCACAAATTTGCATTGTGTGTCATACAGCTTTGGTGTGCTATACAAATAATGTTTGCTTAATCATGTTACTCATCACACATTGATTGCTTTTGCACATGATTATAGTAAATAATGAAAGAATAAATGATATTCCTTTTTTTAAATTAAAGCTATGTGTCTGCATGTGAGAAAATTATTGACCAATGACATGCTGGGGCTGAGCAGCACAAGACCTACATGCATTGTCTACATTTATATATATAAACCACTATATTGCACTCGAGATCCGTTGTCCTGCGACCAAAGAGCGACTTAACGGCAACTCAATGGTACCAAAATTAATGTATCCAGCCGACCAAGGTACAACGTCACGGCAACGTTGTCCACGGGACCAAAAATAACGTATCCAACTGACCAAGGTACAACGTCACGGCAACGTTGTCCATGGGACCCCAAAATAACGTAACCAGCCGACCAAGGGACAACGTCGCGGCGACGTTGCCCATGGGACCAACTGGCAACATTCCCTTTATAACGTTGCTACGACGTTGCCACGACGTCATGTGCTAGCTGGGTAATTGTACAACAATAAGCAATTAATATTGTATATAATTCCATATTAACTTGGAACACTTACAGATGATGCCGTCTTAAGGCTACAAATATATTGGAGATACAGGATTACTGAACTAAAATAATACTCTCACTCGCAGCTGGAAGATGACTTAATGACTTTCTCACTGAAAAGCTACTTTGTCTAAAACAACTTGAGGTTGCATCAACTTAACCTCTAGAGGGCGCATGGACATTTAGCAGGTCCGTGACACTCCCCGTCTGGCATCATGGGGTGCCACAACTAACCTAACCTTCTGGAAACAAGAGGAGGATGACCTCTGAGATAGGTCTCGAGAAGATCTTCACAGTTTGCTGCCGTACTACTCTAACCTCGACTTTCCGGACCGTTCCATCCTTGCTGGGAAGAGTCTTTACAGTGATCCCCATTGGCCATTCAGTCCTTTTTGCTTGGCTGTCCTTCATGAGGACAATGTCACCTTCTTTGAGGTTAGGCCTTTTGGTTTGCCATTTCTGACGACTTTGTAGGGTGCTTAAGTACTCCATACGCCACCTGGCCCAAAATGGGTTGGCTAAGGCCTGAACTCTCTTCCACAAACTCACCAAGTGGAGAAGCAGGAGTGCAGATTTTCTGAGTCAAGAGCATGGAGGGAGTTAAGATTAGGGGTGACTCCGGGTCAGATGAGACAGGAACCAAAGGCCTTGCGTTCACAATGGCGGTGACCTCAGCCATCTGTGAGTGAGATGAGAATGTCCAACCTGGAGGAGCATAGAATCTAAGATGCGGCGAGCTATCCCGAATAATACGTTCCCAAGCACCTCCCATGTGGGAAGAGTGCGGGGGATTGAACATCTATGTACATTTCTGGCTTGAGAGGTAGTTTTCTACACTTGTCTGGCTAGAGTTTGGAAGATCCAGCTTCAACTACTTGCTTGCTCCAACAAAGTTCGTTCCACAGTCTGAGCGCAACTGCTTTGTCTCTGATTGAAAATAATCTCCTTAGCGAATTGATGAAACTGGAAGAGCTCATTGATTCGATGACTTCAATGTGAATGGCTCTGGTACACATACATGTGAATAACACTGTCCATCTTTTGCTGTTGGCCTGGCCGCCTCTCGTGCGACGTGCGGTTACCTCCCAAGGTCCGAAAGACGTCGAGACCCACATAGGAGAAAGGAGGGTCTGCTTGCAGACGTTCGGCAGGTAAATCTGCCATCTGTTGCTGTTCTATTCTTCCTCGAAGTTTCCGACAAGTGACACATTTGTGGATAATGCCACTGATGCACCTTTTTGCTCCAACTATCCACAAACCGATTGATCTGATGGCACCTTCAGTAAGGTGTCGTCCTTGGTGCTTCACCTTTTCATGATGGTGACGGGTAAGTAAGGTTGAAATATGGTGACGGCTTGGGATAATAAGGGGGTTTATTTCGTTCTTCTGAAGCTTGACTGAGTTAAACGTCCTCCTACTCGCAGTAAACCTCTGTTGTCGATGATTGGCCGAAGCTTGAAGAGGGGACTGTTTGTTGGAAGGTCTCAATTCGCCTTGATGCATTTGAACTCTTTTGATTAGACTTTGTGTTGAACACTTCGGATGACTGCATGTTTGGCTTTGGTAAGTTCTTCCTCTGTGAGACCTTTCTTACAGCTGTGCCAGCCAATACAGCTACTGCCTTCCCGTGGGTGAGTGAAACATTGGGCTAGATGGAGAAGAGGAGCTATTGGCTTTGTAAGCGATCTCCAGTAAGAGTAACGCTCAAATCACTTTGACATTGTCTGAGTCTCGGAGACCTGGGTTGTAAGAGTTGTTACCTTGGAATGGATCTCGGCGTCGGACTCGGTCAACAAGGTCATACAGTGCTTCGTCTTTGGAGACTGATGTTTCGGGTTTAAATAGGAAGGGTGGTCCAGACAGCCATGTAGTACGAGCTAAGCCTACTGCTGGTACGGACCGTGAACCGTGGTCTGCTGGGTTGTGCTCTGTAGGAACATATCCCCATCGTTCTGGTTGGGTAGACTGCCTTATGCGCTGCACACGGTTGTTCATATACACGTAGAACCGGCTTGTCTGATTGTGTATGTAGCCTAATACTACTTTGCTGTCCGTGTAGAATCTGATTAAATCTAGTTTCAAGTCCATTTCTTCTACAATGAGTTCTGCAACCTCCACAGCCAACACTGCCGCACATAACTCCAGTCTGGGTTTTATGAGCTCGGGCTGTGGGGCTAGTTTTGCCTTACCAATATAGACCTTTGTTTGTCTATAACTGTTTGTCTGTAACTGTGGTTCATTGTGCTGCTGCCTGTCTTGGCCAGGTCACCTTTGAAACATAGATTTTTCATCTCAATAGGTTTTTTCCTGGTTAAATAAAGGTTAAATAAAAATTACAGAGGATAAAGCCTACCTCACTGAGACCCTCCAGATCTGTAAGCTTCAGATAGCCAACTGCAGCTATTGCTTTGACTGAGGCGTCTGAGAAGACATAGAGTTCTGCGTATCGAGCTTGTGAGGAGGAGAAGGATGTATAGGTGCGTGGAATGTGCAACCTTTTCAGTTCCTGTAGCAAAGCTTGTCCTTCTTCTCCACTCTTCGTGCTTGTCATCTGGGATAGGCGTGTCTCAACCTGTGGCTTGAGAAGAGAGCTCCCTGAGAATCAATCTTCCTTGAATAGTTACTGGGGCTAGGAACCCCATGGGGTCGAACAGACTATCCACTGTTGAAAGCACGCCCCGGCATGTGAAAGGCTTACAGTTTTCAGGAACATGGAACGTGAATGTATCCAACATGATGTTTCAGCTCACTCCCAGGCTGCGCTGAACAGGGAAATCATCCACTGACAGATCAAGATCTTTGATGTCCTTAGCTCGATCATCTGCAGGAAAGGAATCCATTACTTCTATTTTCTTTGAGGCTATCTTGTGGAGTCTAAGATTGGAGAGGGCCAACATTCCTTGTGCACTTTTCCGGAGGTCGATGGCTTCGGACTCCGTGGGGAATGACTTTAGAGCATTGTCCACATAAAAATCTCTCTCTATAAACTGTCTTGCGTCACTGCCAAAGTTTGTTTCTTTGTCTCTTGCTGCCCTCCGCAATCCGAAGATGGCTACGGCCGGAGATGGGCTGTTTCCAAAGACATGGACTCTCATACGGTAGTCGACTACTTAATTGTCGAGGTTGTTGTCGCGAAACCACAAGAAGCGTAGGAAGTGTCTGCTATCTTCTTTCACTACAAAACAGTGAAACATTTGTTGTATGTATGCCGTGATGGCGACCGGTTCCTTTCTGAACCTGAGGAGTACTCCTTATAGGCTGTTGTTGAGGTCTGGCCCAGAAAGCAGTACATCGTTCAGTGAGACACCATCAAACTGTGCACTGGAGTCAAACACTACATGGATCTGTCCAGGCTTCTGGGGATGGTAAACTCCAAACGTGGGAAGATACCAACATTCTTTGCCCTCTTTGAGTGTTGGTGCCAGCTCTGCATGGTTGTTGTCGAGTATCTTTTGCATGAACTCCACAAAGTGTGTCTTCATTTCTGGTTTCTTCTCTAGAATGCGCTGGAGGGTCCTAAACCTGCTGGAGGCATACTCTCTGTGGTTAGGAAGTGTTCTTCTTGGGCTGCGAAATGGTAGTGGGGCGACCCAGCTATTGCTGCTATCCTTGGAGAATTCTTCTTCCATAATCTTCAGGGAGGTCGTGTCCTCGATGGATGGTGCAAGCTGATTGTCGTTCTTGGTTTGGCAGAAGACTGTTTGCCCCAAGTTTTCTTCTTTCTGTTTTGGTGAAGACCTTTGTGTAGGAAGCCATAGGGAAGAGCAGATGTACTTGTTTTTACCACTGATGTTCTCTTTTACTCTTAAATGGTTCTCACATGGGCTCAGATGACTTGGTCCATTCTCCAAGATGCATGTCTTCATAGCACTCGCTGTAGTTGGCTCGTGAGCACTGCCAAGGCAAAAATCACCTACGATGACCCACCCTAGATCCAGCTTTTGAGCATATGCAGAATTGTGGGGTCCGTTAAACTGCTTACGCACTTTGTGGACACGCAGCATGTCCCTCCCTAACAAAAGAAGGATGTCTGAGTCGGGGTCTAAGGGTGGTATTTCATCAGCAATGACCCTCAAGTGACTGTGTTGGTAAGCGGTAAGTTGGCTTCTACCTAAGTATCTGGCTAGGTCAAATGTGGCATTGTTGTTACCTAAAGTGTCATATCTGTATAGTGATCTAACGTCATCTGGAGGACTCCTATGCATTTTAGTGTCCCTTCTGCTGTTGTGAAGAGGAGAGCTGGGGCGCTGTGTGTCTCTCCTGTAGGCTGACCTGTCGTCATGGAGAGGAGAGCTGGGACGTTGTGTGTCTCTTCTGTAGGCTGACCTTTCGTCGTAGAAAGGGGAGCTGGCACGCTGTGTGTGTCTCCTGTAGGCCGACCTGTCGTTGTGTAGAGGAGAGCTGGGACGTTGTGTCTCTCCTGTAGGCCGACCTGTCGTCGTGGAGAGGAGAGCTGGCACGCTGTGTGTCTCTCCTGTAGGCCGACCTGTAATGTCCTCACCAAACGTTGCTCCTAGAGAACGTATGTCTGGCTATACAGCGAGCTAAACACTCCCTCAATCATCCTTCCAAGGAACGAGCATGTTTCGAATTGGCAGGTTTAATAGAGAGAAATTGTAAAACTGTAACATAGAAATACAAAGCCACGGTAAGTTTATTCACCCTTACGTCATAATATAACAGGATTAAACAAGACGACATGTACAACATACATGTAATAGCTGGTGACAGTAAAGTAGCCTAACTAAACCGAATGGAATTAGCATGCTAAATCACTAGCAAAAGTGCTAACCACCTGGCGATCTCTATACAGAGCTAATTGTACAAAAATAAGCAAATAATATTGTATATAATTGCACATTAACTTGGAACACTTACAGATGATGCCGTCTTCAGGCTACAAATATATTGGAGATACAGGATTACAGAATTAAAATAATACTCGCAGCTTGAAGATGACTTAACGACTTTTTCCTCACTGAAAAAGCTACTTTGTCTAAAACAACTTGAAGTAGCATCAACTTAACCTCTAGAGGACGCATGGAAATTTAGCAGGTCTGTGACACACAATCAAATTCACTCTATTCGCATGGCGCAATTTTTCTGGATAGGTAATCTTTGGGTGAGGTTTTTTTTGAACTATGACAAGATGGAATGAAAACAAGCCAAACTGAAATTGGAGTAACGAGGCTATTTTTAAAATGTAAGGACTAGAAAGTACAGATAATTGCGTGAAAATGTAAGGAGTAGAAAGTTGTCTGAAAAATTATTACTTCAGTAAAGTATAGATACCCAAAATGTTCTACTTAAGTAAGGTAACAAAGTATTAGTACTTCGTTACTTGACAACTCTGGGACCAGAACATATGTATGTGATCAGCTGGTTGACTTATACAGCGGGAACAAGAGAGGTCAACATCAGGGTAAATCTTGGCAAGTTTAGCCCTGGTCTAGTGGACTCTCAGGAGGATTTTAAATTGGATTAAGCTATGTCTAGCGCATGGGGACGATGTGAATATTAAATTTAGCGCAGCCTCCCACTGATCCTCTCTCATTACTTCCCTTAGGTCTTCTTCCCAAAGTGTTCTAGTGTCTTGCAGTGACTGGGGGGGAAGATGTTGCCGATTTGATGAGAGGACTGAGATTAAGGCCGAATCCCAATACTCCCCCTTACCCCTTACCCCTTCCCCTTACCCCTTCCCCTTAGTTTTGCGCGTTCCCGTGAGAGCTAGTGGTGTCCCAATACTCTTTTGGAGCAAGGGGAAGGGCTAAGACTAAGGGGTATACACCCCTTAAAACCAAGTAAGTTCGGGAGCTTACTTGAAACCTAGGGCTATGTGAAAACTGCGCGACCGGCAACAATAGCGACCAAATCATCCAGAGAGTCCGATAAATGTTATATTATCGGCTTAATTAATTGCTAAAAAAATTATGACAGTCTTGTTTTGTGTTATATACAGTCATGAACATATATATTTGCAACCATTTTCCTAATTGAAACGTTTCTAAAAATTGCTAGTTTGGTACGGTAATGTTACAGTTCTGAATTGCACAACAGTCCCGCATTTCTTTGACTAGCATGTCTACAGTTCTAAGTAAAGTCCATTAGCAGCGAATTTTGTTTAATATCAGTGCATAACGCTTCTTGCTTTGGAGATATCGATACGTGCTAGATGACGTACCTGTAACCAAGTGGCGTCCCATTTCCTAGGGCTATGTAGCCCTTAACCCTTACCCCTTCCCCTTGGCCCTCGAAAGTAAGTTAAGGGGAAGGGGTAAGGGGGAGTATTGGGATTCGGCCTAAGCCTTTACGGTGTGGAGACGAAAGAGAGAACATTGTCAATTGCGTTATCTGATAGTATATTTTGAAAGGATGCAATGTTTTTCTGCACAAAATGTCTTACCTGGAGATATCAAAAAAAGTGTGATTTTGGCAGTTCAAACGTCTCAGAGAGTTGTGCAAATAATCCAAATTTGCCCTGATGAAACGGCCAAGTGTGGAAGTAATGCCTTTTGTCATCCAGATTTTCAAAGCTAAGTCCAAGGTAGAGGGTCGGGAGTTGTGATTATTGTCAAGTGGGGAGTGAATTGACATTGTAGATTGGTTGAAATGTATTTTAAACTGTGACCAGATTCTAACTGAGTTGAGGACAACTGGGTTGGAGAAAAGTCGAGTTTGTGGGGTTGGAGGGGACGGAGCGCGCAAGACAGAGCACAGATGGACCGGGCCGCTTGTGCACTCAAGATGAATTCAGGCCTTACTGCTGTCAGGTTGATAGTCCTCCATCCAGTACAACATTTTCTGGATATTACAGGCCCAATAATAATACATAGAATTGGGCAAAGTCAAGCCAGCAAGCCCTTAGGGTCTTTAAAGCGATTGCCTTTTAATTCTATCAGATTTACCATTCCAGATGAAGGCTGCTATGCATTGGTCCCAATTTAATTTATTTTTCTTTCTTTTAAACTTTTTCCTAATCATGGTTTAGAAGAGGTAAAGAAATGTTGGTAACACAATCATTTTAACTAGGTTAACCCGACCGACTAGGGAGAGTGGCAGGTTGGACCATCTCACCATATCTTGTTTACACTTTTCAAAGAGCACCCCAAAGTTCTTTATAAATAGCAGTGAAAAAGTGGGCGTGATTCCTACTCCAAGGTATTTAAATCCCTTCTACTTTGAATGGGAAATGTGATGGGGAAATTTGAGAGGCAGCTTGATTGAGAGGGAACATTTCAGTCTTCTGGAGATTAATTTTGTCGCCAGATGTTTTCCCAAACTGATTTAGAGTATTGATAATTGAGGGAACTGCAGTTATAGGGGTTAAATGTATATAATAGCAAGTCATCTGCATAAAGGGATAACTTGTGAGCAAGTCCACTTCGAACTATGCCTGGGAATTCATCAGATTGCTTAAGGGCAATGGCTAACGGCTCTATTGCAATGGCGAAGAGGAGGGGAGACGGCGGGTGCCTCTACCCAGGGAAAAATATTCAGACTGATGACCGTTGGTAACTACTGCGGCTAAGGGTTGGGCATATACAAGTTTTATCCAGGACATAAAAGCCTCAGCAAATCCAAATTGCTTGAGCTCTGAAAACATTTAGTTCCATTCAACTCGATCGAACGCCTTTTTCGGCGTCAAGCGAAATCACCATTTCGGGAACAGGGGCTCAAGGGGAATACACAATGCTTAGGAGTCTTCTCAAGTTTGAGCTAAAGTGTCTATTTAAAATAAAACCAGTTTGATCTGTGGATATTATTTGCGGTAGTAACTTCTCCAGTCTAGCGGTTAGGATTTTAGACAGAATTTTATAATCGCCATTCAGTAAAGGGATAAGGCAGTACTAAAGACCCAGCGCACTGCAGTGGGTCTTTACGTTTTTTAGTGTAAAGTGTAATAGCAGCTTGTCGTTTGGTTGGTGGAAGCTCTTCAGATGACAAGGACTCATTAAACATAGATGGAAGGAGTCGGGATAGTGCAGGTGCAAATGTTTTATAGAAGTCAAAGGTAAAGCCATTTGGCCCAGGTGTTTTATTGCATTTTAAAGATTGAATAGCTTCTAAGATTTCAGTTTTTGAGATCTCTCCCCCAAGTGGTGAATTGTGCTCCAAAGGGATAGAGGGAAATGTAAGTTTATCAAAGAAGCTTTCAACTTTTGGTGAGTTTTCATTCTGTTCAGAGTGTCATGCCCGGCTCACAGGCATGCCAAATAAATAGTCACGCAGGGTTTAACAACAAACAGTATGATTTTATTTAGCAACTAGGGTTATACTACCAGGCCAGACTATAGTGCAATGAGGCAGTCAGTGAGCCAGTACGGTTGCCGGGTATGTACGCAAGCTAGGGCAGTAGGTGGAATGTTGCATCTCAGTAGGTACGGAGCGATGAGCATGGCGCGAGGCGGGCGCTAGGGAGCAAGGTTTCCGCGCCACCTCTTTCTCTCCCTGAATCTTCCATGAAATCCGTGGGCGGCGCTCTTATAGTAGCAGACCCAGGTGTTCCCAATAACGAATGAGCTGGCCACACCTGCGGGACATCTGTAATACAAAGACACCAACAAAGACAAGTAGCTCTCCCAGCAAGCAGAAGAGGCTGGGTCGTCACAAGAGCTATATAGGTCACTGTGGAATTGTTTAAAGACATTGTTAATCCCCGAATGGTTGGTCACAATCTCACCATTTTGACCATGAACCTTAGGTATGAGGCGAGAGGAGGCGGATTGGCGGGCTTGTTGGGCTAACAGTTTGCCAGCCTTATCACCTGATTCATAAATATTATAATGCGACTTGGTGATTCGATAAGTGGCTTTGTCTGTGGTCACAGTGTATCGTATTCTGTCTGCAAGCGCAGCATTTCTTTATAAAGACTTGGAGAGTGGAACAAAGCGTATTTTTTGTCAATATCAGCTAAGGCTTGGGAGATGGTCTCAAGGTTAGCCATTGTTGTTTTTTTTAATTCTGGAGGAATACTCAATTATCTGCCCTCTTAAGAACGCTTTAAGCACCTCCCATATGGTTGAGTGGGACACCTCTGGGGTAGTGTTAATCTCTATAAAGAAATTAATCCGGGAGGAGATGTGATTTACAAACTCTTCATCAGCCAATAGAAGTGGTTTGAGCCTCAAATGGCAGGAGGGTCTGAAGCAATTGGGTAAGCTCCGTTGAAAGGATAGAGCGCCATGGTCGGAGACAGAAATGGTGTGATATTGGCAAGAGTCTGCACTCCCGACCAACCTGTTATCTAACAGGTTAGTCAATACGAAAGTAGTCTATACGGGTGTAAACATGATGTACACTGGAGAAGAAAGAGAAGCCTTTTTTATTGGGATATATAAATCTCCCAATGTCTGAAAAACCAGATTGTGCACAAAAACCATTGATGATCTTGGCTGATTTGATTTGGTTAGAGCCTGAGGTCTAGTTGAGGATCTGTCTAGTGTGGAGTTGAGCACACAGTTAAAATCACCTCCTATTATCAGCTTTTAATTGTTATGGGCAGGTATGGCAGAAAATAGTTTTGTAAAAAAGGTGTGGTCATCAAAATTTGGTGCACAAACATTGACAAGAATTACAGGAAGATAGCAATCACCTCTTCTGCTTGAAATGCGATCTTTGTATATAAGGATTGTGGCCCCTCTGGCTTTGACGTTAAATTGTGAGTGGTAAAGTTGTCCAACCCATTTTCTTTTAAGATAACTGACAGCATCAGTTTTTAAATGAGTTTCCTGTATAAATGCAATATCTGGCTATAGCTGCTGGAGATAGGATACTATTTTCTGTATTTTCACTGGGTAATTTAGTCCTTTTGCATTAAGTGAAACACACTGTATGGAACGGGTGTTAACTCTAGATGTCATTTTGTCTAGCACAGGAAATTAGGTTTGAGATCAATTGACCATTCCCGAAACTCCTCCCTAGAATGGCCCTCGTCCAATCGTACCTTAGCAACCGCTACTAAGAGAAGAAGGTCCGTCAAGCTTTGACTCAGAAGCAACATGGTTAAACGGTGTGCCTACGGGACGTGTTGATCTGACATTAGATATCCCAAAAGTTTAGAGGGAGGTGTGGTATTTTTTCCATTTGCAAAGCCGAAGACTCAAGAGGGAAGGTGCCGGCGGTGGTAAAACAGTGTGGGAGACCCCACTCCCAACTTAATTTAGAGAACATCACCAAACACACTTAGTATATGTCTGCTCCAAGGAAGTTTGCGTTAAGCTGCTAGCGAACAATATCTAAGATGTTAGTTGAGAGAACATCCCCAAACAGTTATGATTCATGTAACCTAGTATTATGACCACTACTAGTGCATAACTAGTCACTCCAACAAATGTGTTAATGTTAAAATCAAAATTGTAATGTTAATGTCTGTAAAATTGCAAGCTGAGTTACCTCAGCCAACGAATGCCAGCAAGTTACCAGGAGCTTAAAATACTGTAGCAATGTTGAACAAAACGTCCCAACAAGCCATTATAAACTTATTTTATTTTAATCTTCGTAGAATTTTGTGAGTGCTCAAGTTCAAGTCTTTAATTTGTCAGGTACACAGAACAACACAAGGTTAGACTGGGCACTGAAATTCTTAAGACAACGCAAGCACCTGGCATAACGTAACACATAAGTACACGGAACATAATTTACATCTATGCTGAGCTTAAATAAGTGAAACTTCCTAAATAGCAATAAATAATCGACTATACTAACCCTAATACTAAAACTTCCTAAATTACAGATAACAATAAATAGTACGCTATACTAACCCTAAATGCACATAAAACCTGTTTCAACCCTATAACCTATTCTAACCTAAGTGGAGTACAGTGCAATAGTCCAGATTTGCAGGTCAGTGACTAGTCAATGACTATACAGGAGCCTGGTGGCGAGGTACAGTGAGGTACAGTAGTGCAATGTTACTGATAGTGCAACCAGTAGCTGAAAGTGACAGAGTATAAGTGACTAGTGTGCAGTAAATCAATGTACATATGAGTGTCCATTCAGAAGCCTGATGGCCCTTGGGTAGAAACTGTTGTCCAGTCTGCGTGTTCGCGACCGGATGCTGCGGTAACGCCTACCAGAAGGCAACGGGGTAGAGAGAGTGAAGGATGGGTGGGAACCGTCTCTTAGAATCCTACCGGCTTTCCTTAGGCAACGTGTGGCGACCTATTCCTGAGTATCCCAACCCTGTGCTTGCTGTTGTAGCGTGGTTTGCACGTTTAAGATTAGCAATACTTAATTTGTAATAAAGTATAGTAGTTCTTGGGGGCACCACCTCTGATTTGTGAAAGGGACAGAGGAAACCTTTATTTAATAATATTGAATAATAGCACTCCTAATAATCAGTCTAATCTTAAGTAGTGAATTCTATGAAAGTAGAGCAGATCATATAACGTGAGAGATGTGCAAGGATTATACACAAGGATTTATTTAAGAGAATGTAATTATAGTGAACACATACCAGTTACGTTATGGGTTAATTGGCTAAAGCAGTACAGTAGGCCTGAATTCGAATGAGAGCGCACCACACAATGGCTGCGTAGAGCGCGTTTGGAGGGGGAGGGGAGAGAGAGTGAGGAAGAGGTAGAGAGGAAGAGGCCTCTATAGTAACAATGGACGATCAATGGCAACTGACCTAACGATGGTTAGGTTAAATCATTTGTAAAATAGGTTAGAGAGTGTCCACCCCCGGTTAATCCTACGAACAAGCGGCGGTGATTGTACGTTTGGGGGTTTTATACTCCAAAGAACAGGGGTTTATCCATGTGAAGGTGACCTCTCTCATTGGTCATTTGCTCCCTACCTGGGTGTCGTCCTGAGATCTGCCCAGGGGGTGAAGTGGCTTTTAGCTTTGAGTTCCGTTATCTCAAATGTCAATGGAATGCTTAAAGGGGCGTTTGATTGCAAAACCAATTTTACCTTGTCATAGTTGAATAGCGACAGTGTGGGGGGTAAAATGAACATACAGTGAATATCAAAGTCCATTGACACCTCTTTCCTATGCAAATCTCAAAATGAAAAAAATTGGCTGTAAAAAACGCTAGCTTTTCAAAAAAGCCACCGGAGTGACGTAGGACGGGGGACCGCCCTTTTGGCTCTGGTCTGTATCTTTGTCACGCCCCAAATTTACATCCAGACCATCCCACTCACTGGTGTTCCTGCCCAGTCCGAGGTAGCGAAGATCTCCGATGCTAGTTTAGCTGCGCGCTGCTCTGTAGGCTGCTTCTAATTAATAACAAGGACCACGGTCGTAAATGCTGTGTTCCAGGCTGTACAGGGAAGGCTAACACTTATAGTCTTCCCAAGGACCCAAACATTCGACAGGCATGGCTGCTGTTTGTCTATGAGAAGATCCCCCTAACCCTAACCCTCGACACGCAATTATACATTTGCTCAGAACATTTCACCCAAGACAGTTTTGTCAACCTTGGACAATTTCAAGCAGGATTTGCTAAGAAGCTCAGTGTTTCCCACACATAGACTAATGTTTGGCGGTGCACCACAGAATCAACACCGGCCGCCACACATTGCGTTTCGTAAAACATTTTTTTTATCGCTATTTAGGTTAAAACACGCAGCGTATTCGTTCAGCTGCATTTTCTTTCCCCTGCTCTCCCTCCGTCTCTCTGTCACTCATGCGTCTTTCTCACATATGCACACAGTCACAACGTCAGCACACGTTAGCAACAATGCATACATATGCCGTTTTAGTAAGACCGACAGCTATATCGGCGAGCCTTCAGCATTAGTGCCGTAGCTAAAAGTCGAGGAAAGTTGAGGCTACTTTTCGCTAGGTACCTTACTCACATTTACATTTAGCCATTTAGCAGACGCTCTTATCCAGAGCGACTTACAGTACTCGAAGTTTCCCCTTCGTTCTTTTGGTGAGAAGTCTCAAGAGCTAGCTGTGAAGGTGTGAATCATTTTGGATTAATATTTAATGTAACAAATTATTAACAAATTAACTGTGTAACGAATTATTAACGAAGGAATTATTACGACCCAAAAAATTGTAAATCTACAATTCACGATGCATGTTTGTCCAGATCTTTGTCAGGTTATTTTTTTGCAAGATATCTAGACCTACAACAGCTACAGTAGCTAACTGAAGCCGAGTAGTAGTTTGGTTGCTACGCTGTAGCCTAACGTTCTACCCACCTAAATCAATCCAGTTTGCTTCGACAACAGAAGTAGAAAACAACTAACGTTATCATTTCAAATGAAATGTATTCAATCTGTTGAAAACAGTGTTGTGTAGACACAATAGATTTATTTGCGCGTTTTTATTTCAAGTCTACACCTTCCGTGTTTCAGTGAGTGCTGCTGTTAGCCATATTGCGTTTTTGCTCTCAGCTTCACTCGTTGAAAACCAAATAATCGGCGCGCAGCTCACCTAAATATTAATGAGCATACCATAAAGGGAGAAAAGCTAGTGTTTTTTCCCGGGAACATTTCAGTTGGCATAGAACAGCACCCGGGCCATTTTCAACCCAACCAATGTTACATACCCTATTCAGAGACCTTAAGGAACAGTGGGAAATACCCCCAAAAAACTGTCAATAGTCCCTTTAAACTTCAGAATATAACAATACAACGTTCATAACTGTTTTTGTAAGTATGATACAATTATTTTGATACCAAGATTGACCGATGATCAAACATCAATTAAACAACGTTCTAGGTAAATTAGAAAAACACACATTATAACACATCGACTACTGTCATTCAATTAGTGTCCATGAGCCATGTAGTCCTTGAGAATGTTTGTAAATCCACACAAGAAAGTTGTTCCTTATAAATCCCTTTGTCTGATACTGTGGGACCGTGTGGCCTCTGCTCCTGACCCCATGTTGGGCCAGGAGCTTTGAAGCTCCTTTTCTGGGAGATAAGGACAAAAGGGGAAAAGACCCTTCCCTTGTCGGGGGTAGGAGAAAGGTGTGATGTTACCATGCTTTGTCTGTTGACTCTCTGCTACATATCCCCCTGCTGGCAACGTCCGATGACTCGACGTCGTTGGGCTCTTGGCACGTAAGAAGAGCAGAGAAAAGACAAACACGACAGTACAATAGCATTTCTACTGGACACATTGGCATGAGTGGACTCTAAACAATGTAGTGATCAATGGGGCTAACTTCGGTCTTATTAATACGTTTCTCTAGGTTAAGGGTCTATGCCTAAAAATAAAAGAAAAGAAAGAAAAAGGAAAGAAGAAAGAAAGGAAAAAAATTGAAATAAAACAATAAAAGTGGGAGTGGGCTTTGACTTCCTGGAGTCATAGTCGTATTTGTCAGGGGCCAGGGTAGTTTGCTCATGAGGCATTGTAACATATTATTGTCATGTTGGGTTTCTGGTACCGATTAATTTATTTTTGGTAAATTGGTGGAGCCATATTTGTCTTGTGACGGTATTTGCCTATTGTTTTGGTTTAAGGGAAGGTTTGTTTTGTGAACTTTGAGGCACTTGGTCAAGGCACCTGTTGTGCACTTGTTTCATCAGCAGTTCGACAAAGTCAGGTTGCTGGTATAAAGCCAGGCCTCTTTGCATGGCTTGTTGTCCGCGAGTAGTGGTGGTTTCTTCCGGCGGTTGTGCCACCTTGTCACAGCTGGGATGCTTATCGGCCATAGTAGGTCTTCCTACTTTCTGCGCTCTCATCCAGTTGGCATCATGTGACTTCTTTTGGACCTGTGATGCTTCTCGTCGCAGGTGGGTTTCTGATGACCGACGGTCATGGCGTTGTGCTGATTCTCTTCGAACCTTGTGTCTCGATGAGTGAGTGGCGTAGCTCTGGGGCGGTCTGGAGTGGCCATCTAATCCATGGGTTGGGTCTCCTTCTGAGAGATGTGGATCAGACGTGGGATGTCCCCCCCCTCCACTATGAAGACTGTGTTCTGGACTTCAGGGTGAGGCAGTGGATAGGGCTTCTTGACGTTGGTCCATATCTGGTTTCGTTTGAAGTCAATGAGGGGTTCCAGTTTGTTGAGTAGATCGTGTCCAATCAGCAGTTTTTCGGTCTCAAGCGGAGAGACATGGATGGGGTGGATTAGGGACATTTCTCCGATGCTTCAAGTAGAGTGTCTCTGACTGGAGCTTTGTTTTGGGTGAAGCCTGTGATGTTGAATTCACTATCTTCACTTCTAATCCATCTTCTGTTTGACCTGGCTATTCCTTTTAGCTGAGCGGCCAAGGTGGGTGCAATCAGGCAGATTTCTGCACCCGTGTCCAGCAATCCTTCGCAGGGCACTTCATCTTCAAGTGTGACGGGGACATAGCTTCGGTGAGCTCTTACATTTAGTCATTTTAGATTTAGTCATTTAGCAGACGCTCTTATCCAGAGCGACTTACAGTACAGGGACATTCCCCCCGAGACAAGTAGGGTGAAGTGCCCAAGGACACAACATCATTTGACACAGCGGGGAATCGATCCGGTAACCTTCTGAGTACTAGCCCGACTCCCTCACCGCTCAGCCATCTGACTCCCCTACTAGCTGACTTCCTACTAGCTCTTCCTTTTCTGGAAAGCTCACCCAGAAATGTGTGTAACTGTGGCGCTTGTTTGTGTGATGTTGTTTCTGGAGGTTGTCTTCTTGTGGGTTTGTGGTGTATTTGGGTCATCTTTCCTTTTTCCCATCCAATGAGGGGCACTTGAGGTGCGTTATTCGTGTTTGGGCCTTCTAGTCATGTTGAGTCTGACGGATCCTTTTTGTTTGCTTCATCCAATTTTCTTAGTATGTCACTAATGTTTTTCTTCATGATTTCCATGTCCTCATCATGTTTATCTTCTTTTTGTTGGTACTGTTGCCGTTTGTTTGTATAGTTTCTTGCCTGATGGGGGTGCTGTTCGTAGCCATAGTTGTTGTGGGGTTGTCTGTTGTAATTGTTTTGATATTGTTTGGGTCTTGTTGAGTGGTCTTGTGCATTAGAGGAGTGTTGCTTGTAGGCAGGTCTGGGTTCGTAGGGTCTCTGGAATTCTCTTCCTTCTAGTTGTAGGTGTGAATCTGATTCCACCGCATAGACATTTGGTTCCTGAGGTCGGTTGTTGGTCGCCCAGGATTTATATGCCATGTCCCTTATCTGCAGAGCCGTCATGGTGTCCTGGTCCGCGAAGGTCATCATGAAGGGTCGTATGGCTTGGGAGAGGTTGTATATAAACATTGACTTGAATATGGGAGTTCTTTTCCTCTGGGTTGGTTTTCTGTTGTAAAGAAAGCTTTCCGGAACCTCTCATAGAATAATTTCGGGTTTTCGTTTGCTTTTTGTCTTGTGTGCATGGCGGCAGTGCAGCCAGAGCTTTTAGTTTCTGAGTGCCAGCCTTGAGAGTACGGCAAGCCATGTCATAGCTGTCGCGTTCTCTTTCTGGTTGCCTGTCAAGCAGGGCTCTGATTGAGCTGGAAGAGGTGTTCCTCAGCAAGTACAGCTTGTCTGCGTCTATAGCTGTCGGCAGGCGTTTCAGATTATAGTTTAGTTGGTCCAGATACATTTCAATGCTCTGAGTGGGATTTTCTGTATCGAACCTTTCAATGTGCCTGCTTACTTTTGAGAGCAGATCTAGGGATACTGCTGGTTTTGATTCTTGCAACAGCCTTGCGTTCTGCTGATGTGTTGAGCGTGAGTGTTCATCATCATCCCATCTGTCTGGGGCTGTGCTTTCAGCTTGGCATCGGGATTGGTTTGGAGAATATATATCCGTATATGGTCTTCTTGCTTCATATTTGGAGTGGAGGGGTGGTTCAGGTGAGTGCCGCTGTCTTGGGTTCTGGTTTCCTGAATGCCGATGTACCTGTCTGTCGTCTCTCCTCCACCTCCAGTCAGTGTTTGGGTCATCTGTGGGCTGGGTTTTGGCGTTCGCTGTGTTTAGCTCATGGATGGTAGATATTAGTTTCCTATTTGTTTCAAACAACTCGTCCTTCATTGTCTCACGGGCCGCTGTGATGTGTGTGAGATCTTGGTTCAGGGGTCGGATTTTTGTATAGAGAGTTGTTTTCTTCTTTTAAGTCTTCGTAGTGTGATACTTTTTCATTCATTTCATTCAATACTTTCGCTGTGTTTGTGAGTAGTGATGCCGAGTCCTTGTTGCTTTTCTGAACCCCCTCCATTACTTCTTTCAGGTTTTCCAGTTCTTCAGCTAGTTCCTCGTTCTCCCACTGCAGTGTCTCCTGCAATTCTATTTCCTTTTATTTTTCCTTGAGGGCATCTTTGAGGGTGATTTATTTTTGTGTTAGCTGTGTCTTAGCCCTTTTTTCGCTTAGAGGGCATCTTTGAGGGTCATTTCCTGTCGTATTAGCTGTGTTTCCTGTTCTGTCAGCTGTGTTGTGGCTTTATCCAGTTCCTCCCGGTGCCCTTGTTCTTACCCTATCATGATGAGAGCGTCCCTGAAGGTTGATACTTGTTGTAGTAGCTGTGCTTTAGCTTTATCCAGTTGTTCAACTAGACCTCTGGTTTCCTGCTCCAGTTGTTCTCGTTGGTACAGTTCTCTTTCTTTGGCTTTGAGGGCATCTTTGAGGGTTGATACCTGTTGCATTAGCTGTGCTCTAGCTGTATCCTGTTCCTGAGCTAGCAGCTGGCTTCCTGTTCCACTTTTCTCGTCGGTCCTGTTCTGTTTCTCTCGCCTTGAGTGCCTCCTTGAGGGTTATCTCCTGTTGTATTAGCTGTGTTTCCTGTTCCATTAGCTGTCATTTAGCTCTCTCCAGTTCTCCAGCCAGGTCGCTTGCTTCTTGTTCCAATTGTTCCCGGCGCTGTCGTTCACTTTCTGTCGCTTTGAAAGCCTCTTCTTGATCTCGAAGAGCTTGTGCCCATTGTGTTTTGACATCCGCAATCGATAACCTGAGTTGTGAAGCATAGCTGGACCGAGGCTGGATATGCATTTGATGGTTTGGGAGTTGCTCAAGGTTTGGCCCACATTTTCTGCGACCACTTCCAGGGTTTTCCTGGCGATCTCTTCAAATGGTAGACCGGTCAGAGTTTCCACATATTTTGGGTTTTCTTTGTCGGATAGGTAAACCATCAGTCTCTCAGCTTCCGTGAGGTGATACAAGTTTAGTTAACTAAGGATTGGTTTGGCCACTAGTGGTTATTAACACAATGCTATTGTGATAAGTTTGTTAGGAACTTTAGTTTTGTAGTGTTTTTTTTTTGTTGTAAAAACGAATTTAAAAAAATCTATAATATTTAAATTCAAATCAGGAATTAATATTCAATGATTAACAATCCCAAACTGAAATTAATATTCAAAATTAAAATTTATATTAAAGTCACAATCTGAGATCAAATCTACTTATAGTGAACCAAATTGCTGCTGCATCTATAATGTAGCTTTAAATTGGGCAAGGGGTTTACATTAATGTCGAATTGAATGTAAAACAGTAAAGCTTCTTTTCGAAAGGCTAGGTTTATCAATTTAAGAATTGTTTAACAATTTATGGCAGTACAGGCTGCGTTGTTTGGCTACTTCCAAACCAAAGTCCTTTTGGACTGATCGCAGATAGAGTGGGCAAACAAAAAATAATACACTTTACCTTTAATTATTATTTAGTGACTGTTTTAAAGTTGGATACTGATGACCGGTAAATAGAATTACAGTTCAGTATGGTCAACAGCGCCGATATTCTGACAACTTCCACTTTAAAGTGCGCGGAATGAAAATCAAATTACTAGTGGTGTCGTTCGTGAACGATTCGTTCATTTTGAACAAATCCTTACAAGGACTCGGGAGTAACGAGTCCTCTCAAGTCCTTTTCACGTGACCTGCATAGGCTCTGTAGCTAGAGGAAACGAACGATTCGTTCATTTCCCGACTCGGCCTTTCTACGAGTCTTTGGATAATTTTTCACGTGACCCACATTGTATTTTTCAGTAGAGGAAACAGTTTCCTTATTCCCTTTCACGTGGCTGCTGTTTTAGTAAGACATGAATGATATTCGCTCAAGTCATCATACTGACTGGTTTTGTTACTTTCACTTTACATTTACACTTTTAGTTGAGTGCAGTGTAATTGTTTGCCGTGATAATTAAATGCTAGTGTGATAATAAATGACCAAATCATACAAACTGTCCCCCGTTAAAATGAACGAATGACTCGAAAAACGATTTGCTTACTGAACGAGATTCAAAGAACCGAATCAGTAAAATGAACCGAACATCCCATCACCACAAATTACAGGTTTTGTTGACGAAGAGTAACTATTTCCGGTTTACCAACAATAAAAGTCCTTAAATAAGCATCTTCTCCTGTCTCAATAATAATTTTACTGTTACTTTACTGATTCTAGAAAGTTTAGTGTTTACGTTAATGTTGAATTACATGCAAAACAAAGTGAATCAATTACCAATTGTTTAACAATATCGAAGTATTTAGCTTAGTAGAGAACTGCTTAGTCTCTTTCAAAATAAAAGTCCTTTAGGACTAACCCGCTAATGTCTGTTTTTTAACTAGACATGGAACAACTTATCAGTTGCTTGGTTAATTTGCTTAACCCAAAATAGTAAACACTACTAAGTTACACCTTTTAGAAGCGTGTATGGTACCAATATAAGTAGTGGTTATGACTTGTTAAAAAGGTTCTTATGCCTTCTCTTGGAAGCGCTGCCTTCAGGTTTACTAAAAGAAATGAGACGTGTCGCCATTTCACTGCGAACCTCTGCTCAATTCTAGCTCAGAACTAGATAACTACCATAAACATTCAGTTGTCACGACAAACCAATTCGATCAGTACACAGCACAGTATTCAAACAGTGTTTAAAACTGTAGCTATCTGGGGAATAGTTAAATACAACGGAACATTATTTTATCCAAAAGGGTGGGAGGGTGGGTTCTGTTTCAGACGGAAAATGTATCTCAGGTTATAAATCGCTCATTTCAATCTGTTTCAAAGCATCACACGGGGCACCAGTATGTAGCGGGGTTTCCTCATGTTAAAATAGAAATACTTAATTTTATCATAACGTTTCGGGGCACCACCCTAATATTGGTTTAGGACATTAGGGAATCCTATATTTAACATGTAATAATCAGTCTCATCTTTAGGAATACATTTGTTCTAAGTGTAGAGCCAATCGTAACATCAGTGAACACGCACGTCAAAATATCTTTACAATGAATGTATTCAAGTAAGGTAAAAAGATCTTATGAACAAGTTAGATTACGGGTTTGATATGAGTTTTTGGTTTCAATGAACAGAATGAAATGGTCAAACTTAAAGAAAGACAGAAATGGTAAGTCAATGATTACATCCTTACAAATCATAAACAGAGCTCATGCCAATGCCATGTCGGGGGGGAAAGAGCGTTAGCCATAGTTACGTTTGATCGATGAGGTTGAAGGCGCTTCGCGCCAAAGTTGAAGAATCTTAAGTCAAAGCGCGGCTGCGCTGCATGTAACTGAGTCTGCGGGATCTCTAATATTGCGTTTAAGGATCTGCTGTTGAAACGACCAGATAGTGACGCGGCCACTATAAAGTTGAATCTCAGGAGAAGCTGGGCGACGTCCTTTGGAACGCCAATCCTGATGGCGTGCATGCCATGGTTGGTTTCGCTGGAGTCCGAGATTGATGGTCATCTCAGATATTTATACAGTTATACAGTTCTACTTATACAGTAGAGTTCGAGGGAGGACCTGTCTGGGGTCAGACGTTGATTGGGGAAAGCTGGGTTGTCAACTCCCCTCTCCTTCCTTCACACCTACCAAAGGTGTGATCTGGTCTCTGCCTGGTTCATAAGATTGTTCAAATATTGTTCTGGACATCTTGGTGCAGTTACAAAATATAGTTGAATGATTGTTTTATTATGAGAGCTTTGTGTAGATACCAAGAATGACATGGTTATCTTTCAGGATGAAGGAGTAGTTACTAGAATCAAGATTTCAGTGAACACAACATTAAAACAAAGTGACAAACATGACACATATCTCTCTTATAATTATCCACCTTGTACTCTCGTGGTAAAGGTGAAGTCTGAAGAACTTTCCTCAAAAGTTCAGATTAATATGTTCCTTGTTCAAATTGCCGCCAAAACGTATAGCAAATGTGCTGGAGACGTGTTGTCTCAAGCGTGCCCTTTGAAGCTTGCAAGCTAGCAGGAGTGCTGAGATTGGGAAGGCCCCCCCCCAATTCTATGGTTCCTTTGCATTGGCGTTTGGTGGGTAATCAGCATACTGAGGGTGTCACAAGGGCTGATTAGGTTTGTCTGATGTGATTGAATCACTCTTCAGGTGTGGCAAGATGTTGGCTCTGTGTGGTTTTGCTGACCCTCACTACATTGTTCAAGTACCTGGGGCCTGTACTACGAATCAAGATCAACATGCTCTAGATTACTTTCAGTTACCCGGCTACGCGAAGCCTAACAATCGCAGTCACGATACTGCGGTACTACGACGGCAGTTATCAACTCTCTAACTCAACCCAGATCTTTCCAATCTAGAGACGTGCGCGTTCACATAATGGGGCGGTGTTTGCATCGTATGTCCAATCGCAAACATGGACAAAACAAGAGCCGCATATTTCACGCAGGAGGAGCAGACAATAATCTTACAAACTTCACTCCTCCTGCGTGAAATGTTGTAATACAAGCATATCAGGAATACAGACATATAATACAGGAAAAATTCAACTAAGTCGCTGCTGCCAAGCTGGCAGAAAATAGCATACGCTGTAAATGCGTAAGCTAGGCCCACATGACTTATTGAAGATGTGACCATAATTACACGGGTGCATTCCACAACGTTAACAATTCCACAACACAACTATTGTTGCTGTACTATTTTGGTTGCAACCCTGCAGTGGCAAACGATTGTGGGAGCAAATGCAAAATAAATATAAAACCATAATTCAAAACGGTAAGTAGCAGTAGACAATACTTGCACATATTTGAAGACCAACAAGTACAAGGCTGAATTGCCTGAATTAGTCACTTTTGTAGGATATTGTATAGCTACATAAGACCTATAGAACAATGAAATTGCCTGCAGCCAACAGGAAGAAAAATTAGGCAACTGGTGGCAGCAGGTTGGAAGCCCAGGCATATGTATGTTTCAAGTAATCTATGTGACCATGTTCATTCAACAATTATTGATGAATATTGTAGGAGTGAAATGTATTACTGTTCTCTGCAGTGACAGGAAATATAGTGGTGTTGCTGCCACCACCCACTGTTGTCCCACTGTGCCATACAGAGGTAACAGTGAAACTAATAGTCATACGCCAGTATGTATGTTCATTTCTGTTCATTTTGGGGGTACACTTTTGAGTTTTATTTACCACTTGCAACACAGATGGTGAGAGTGTGTGAACGTGTGGCTGTGATTGAAGTGTCTGTAATGACTTACTAATGGTGGTGGTTTCAACATAAGACACAAGTCCTTAAAGTGCTCATTTCAAATATGACTCAATTGATTACATTTCTATGGTGTTAAACTCAGCAGGAAGAGGAACTTCTTCCTCCCCCTGAGCCTAGGGCCTCCACTTTAAGGCCCAGACAAAGACACAAGGTATAAGCAATGAACCACAGTAGTCAAATGGACACCTTTAACTTTCTCCAAGTGTGCCTTGCAAAGGGACAATGTTCTTAATTTGTTTCAGGTTGGAGCAGACAATGTGAGGGCCCTGTATAAAATAACCCTGGAGCTTGATTATAAGAGGCTTTTAATTAAAAAAACAAGGCTGGAGACAGAAAAACTGGAATATATGAGAAGAGATAGTACATGACTGAATGAATGACACTAAACTTAGTTACACTGACATATTTTTCCTGTTCCTAGGGGAGGGAGAACACATGAGGATGTATTTGTTAAACTTTTGTCTACGTTTTGATCTTTTTATACCTTTTTGTGGCTTTTTGTTGTGCCTTTTGAATCTTTTGTGGGGGTTTTCACCACTTCTCTCTTTCAATGTCCTATTTATTATTTTTGAAAAATGCCATAAAAGTGAATGAAACATCAAAATTCAATGAAAGTAGTGAAATGATCATTTATGTATCACTTGTGAAGAGCTTTGTACAGATACCCATTGTTCTTTTTGGTTTGAAAGGTTTTGGTTGAAAGAAACCCCAATTTCTGATATGGAAATGATTAGAAAATGGGTCAAAGCAACCCAAGGACAAAAGGGTTAAGGGGAGACACCCCAGTGAATAGGGATAACATATCAACATGAAACCTCCCAAGTTGATAACTAATAGTAGGTCAAATAATGTTTTCATTACTAGTTTCCTGTAAATGTAGGCCTATGTTTAAAAGAGCAAATTATTAAGTGGTAAAATATGATATTCTTTGTATACATTTCCAGAACGGAAATCAGAACATGGAGTGAAAAACCTTGTTTCATTTTGTCAACATATTAGAGTCCAAAGTTTTTACAAAGGGCACTTTGGATAGCCTATCTATTTTTCATCACTCCGCATCACCCACACTATAAAACTACCCATAGCGAAATAACGAAACGCTAGTCTGTGGGACTGAGTGCACAGCTTCAATGCGTCAAATTGGCAACATACGGCTCAAGAAGCTGGCAATATACGTAATTCCCTCTGTTAAGAATCTATATCTTTCAGAAAGATACTCATGAGGGAATGCGAAAGGGTTTTGTTGGTCTCTAAATGTTCTGGCTCTTCTGAGCGCACCTCTCACTATCCGCGCACCAAGCTGCACAGGATCTACTATGAACGGTGACGACATTATCGTCAAGATTGAGTTAATGGGCGGGGTTTTTATACCGGTTGATCTCTGATCTCCAACTTATCCTGCTCCCGACCAGGTTAGCCGTTCAGCATGTGTTACCATGGCGATCTACCCCGGTAACAAGTGATCCACCGTCGTAGTACAGAAAACCCTGGGTTGAATCTGAAGTTACCTCTCTAACGCCAAATCTTGATTCGTAGTACAGGCCCCTGGCCAGACAAGGCTACTTGAGACCTGTATGCTTTGGCTTCGATTTCTGTTTCCCCTTCGTTGCTAATTTTTATATTTTGAATATATCCTTCTACTGCATGTTGCAGTCCCTTCTGTCTGGATCTGGAAGATATCGCAGAGGTATTACTCAAAAAATCCTCACTCACACTGACAGCTATAGACTAATTATTTGTGTGTAAACATTCGGGATGCGCTCGCAATGTGGTTGCAGAAAACCGGGAAAGGATAGTATTTTAAATGGCAAAAATACCACAGATTATACAAACAGTTAGATTTAAAAAGACCAAAAAGGTCGAGGAGAACAGCCTTTAAGAGAGAAAGCGATTACCCATTGATCTGTCGCATCAGAATTTTTATTTGGGTCACGAAAGTCTGGAAATTTGAGTGAGAATGTCGCCCGGTGCAGACCGCATAGTCGAGCGGCAACCATGTCTTCACGTTATGTCACAAAGTTAATAATTTTACAGTTTTACAGACAATTCTACATTTAAAAAGTCGAGCAGGGCAGCTTTCAAGAGATATTGGAATTCTGCTTTTAGCCAGCTGGTCCGATTATTTTCCTGATTTGTTTAAACTGGCAATGTGAGTGAGACTGCGTCCCCGTTACACTGTTTTGACGTTAGCCTCAGTCAGACTCGCTCACTGGCAGTGTGCACAATGTTGTATTTCACTCCATTCTGCAACAGAAATGTCAGGGAGAACTGCCTAATGTAGATATGAGCCTGATGAAGATAGCCAGCTTCTCGGATTTCTTTAACCGAGCCTGTTTCATTCGTCATTTGCCTGAGAAAGCGACCTCCGTTAGCCAGGCTATTTTGCCCGATCACTCGACGACCAACGAGTTGAAGACGGAGACAGGAACTGGGTGGCGACGGGGAGGTGGAGGGTCGCGCACTTGATAGCCTGGAGAAACATTGTTGAAGTTGCCCGAGCGCAGGGAGAGGTCTTGCCTGACTGAACTTGCGCTATGCTTCATTTGTCCAAAGGCCAGAGCCTCAAAAAGTTAATATCAAGCCCTGCAATTCAGTGGCTAGAGATATATGATGACCTGATCGACACTCCAAGTGTAATAGACCGGGGAGAAGTTTGTCTTTTGCAACCGACATGCGCAGTTGAGCCTGCTTGACAGTTGTGTGACGTAGGGTGATAATTGGTCTATAGCGCTTATCCCAAGCCCCCACCCCTCGCCTCTCGGCTTGAGGCAACAGCCCCGGTGGATGTAGGTGGTATTGCATCTTCGATTTTCTTCCCGACTCGTCCGGTCGTTTTTATTCTTTTAACTCCAGTCAACATATCTAAAACTATCTCCCCAATAATTTTTGTTCGATTCTCGAACCTGGCTCATACTACTAGCTTTTTCATAGAATAATTTTTCCAGATTTTTGCTAAATTTGAAACCAAACCGAAATGGGTAAACTAGCAGCCCATTTGTTTGCTTATGTCAAGAAAAGTTACCTGGAAACGTGTTCGCGGATACGAACAGGGGACGAGCACAAAAGGGAACATCAGCAAATCGCTGATTTACCTGAGCTGAATGAGAACAAGGAGAAAGGGCTTGATAATCTACAGTTGCCTGCCTTTATTGTAGCAAGTTTTACAAATGGTTGCACACATACATGAAGGTTGTTTGTAGAGTTTATGTCCGTTACTTTAAAGCAGATTTAACCATTTTCTCAAGAGCAACTGCACGGGTTCAAGTGACGACACAGCTATTTCATGATTGGCCAGACTCACACACGACAACTTTGACTAACGGAACTAATTATTCTGACACCTTCAGTTTTGCCAATGCTCAAATCCGGACCAAACAGTTTAATTGAATAAAAACATTTATGGAAGAAAGGGTTTTACTACGCCTCTTTACTAACGGAAATACTACGTTTAATTATAAATAACGTAAAGGAAGCAAACAGCGCTTAATCGGCCGTGACTGACGTCAACGCAGCAAACCACGAGAAGCTGAAATGTCCGACTTCACAGAGCCGTTTTCAACTCCTCCCCGACTGCAAGCGGCTACTCTCGCCGGTTGTTTCATGCAGCCGCTGTCCACGTCGAACGCACCTAATGTCTAATATAGGGAGAACCATAGTATATATATAAATACTAGATGTCTTACGGCGGAGTCTAGGACGTCCGCACATGGCGGCCATCTTGCTACAGTGAACACGCTCACCCATAACATTGGGTTGGTGCTATGTACTTTTTAAAGAACCATAATTTGCTAAATTTCAAACGATTTTTTAACGGTTTGTTTTGTTATCAACGTCAGAAATGTAGCTATGCCACTACATGCGTATTCATAATTATGTAATAAATAAAAAAATAGAATAGAAGTATGCAGTGGCATAACTACATCTCTGACGATAACAAACCAAACCGTTTAAAAAATCGGTTGAAAATTTATCAAGTTATGGTTATTTAAAAAGTACATGTAGCACCAACTAAATGTTATGGGTGAGCGAGTTCACTAGCAAGATGGCCACCATGTGCGGACATTCGACTCCGTTGGCCGGCAACGCGGACGAGACATCTAGTGTTTATAAATGGCTGTTTATCAATCCGAAGAACGCTAAGAACGCAAGTACAATCTTTTGAAGAACGTTCTTGCAAGTGTCCTTGCGAGAATGGTCTTGCAAGTCCGCAAGGACTTCTGGGAAATCAGAAGCGTTCTCGCTGGCCAAGTCACCATCCGATGCATCCTCAATAAAAGGGGCGGATCAGGAACATTTCCGGGTATTTTTGGCATTCTTGGTGACTTGTGTTCTTTGGAATGAAACCATACTTGGGCAACGAAAGATGACGTCCAACGTGTTCGCAAGAACACAAGAACGGAAAAAAACGTGGATTGATAAACGGCCTATATCTATGGGGAGAACTGCCACTCTCGAGAAACTTCCGGGTTCTGAACTGGTTGCAGTTCCACTCAAGTTCCATATGAGGGAGCTAACGGTTGAGTGCAGAATGAATGGAGGTCTATGGAGCTATACCCCTCAAAATCCACTTTTCTCTGGATATAATTTTTTGTCTAGTAATTTGAATTCTGAATTTGAAAGGGGAGGCCATCCAGATTTTTACCTGAGCGTCAGGGCTGGCCCAAGCCTTTATGGGACCTTAAGCAGAATTTTTTTGGGGGGCCCTCAGCGTCGTCAATTTTTCTTAATTACCGTAATTCTTTGATTAAATTTATTACACATCATTTTTCCATTGTTTTTGATGTGCCGTTTATTCAAGGGCGGCGTTTATTTGAGGGCAACGTTTAATCAAAGAAATACGGTATTCTAGGCTAGCTGCGCTAGCATGCTATAGCGGGTTAGTTCGCCACATGAAATGTTCTTAGATAGTTTGAACAGTACGGTCTTCTAAATCACCCATTAAGCAACGAGCAAATGTCATCGTTAGTTACTAGTCACTAGCTAACTCTATCTCATGTGCTTTTTATTAACGCTGATTTGCAAGGAATGCAAAAACAGCTATATAACGAAAACACCTAGACTACCTAAGCTTCTGTACAGCCTGTAAACTAGTTTAGCTTCCTAATGCAAGAGCACATGCTTCTCCAGTTCTTTCAATAAATAATCTAGACAGGCATTAGCAATAGGCTGTATTCGTTTTCTGGCAATTTTTTCGTAATCTTCCCTTCTAATGCAGCCTAACAGCTGACCTCTAGCTAGCTAGAGTAATTTGCTAAGTAAGGTATGTTGATGTGATATTTGAAAACGTATTCAGCCAACAGTGGATCTGCTGTTTCTGTTAAGTCAGGTTGCCATCTGTGAAAGTCCCTGGATCTAGCCAGAGAACCCCAGACCATCACGCTTCCTCCTCCATATTTGACATTCCTTTCGCCTACCAATGGCGTACAAAGACCTTGGGTAATGAACCAGATATGTAACAACTCGAATAATCTGTCCATAAGAACATCCAGTTTTCAGTAGTCCACATAGCAAATATCAGTGTTCACACCAGGATTGTTTTTGTTCTGTAAGTCCATCTAATGCAAGTGGACTTATTGAAGTTTGCTATGCACTTACATTTCACATTTACATTTATTCATTTAGCGAAAGTTTTTATCCAAAGCGACTTAAAAGAAAGAACTTTACAAAAAGTGCCCCATACATTGTGAAAAGCATGGGTAGAACAAGAAAAGCATAAACAACATGATCCTCGAAAGTGCTAGAGTGTACCTGGAGGAAAGCAAGCAACAGTAATATAATTCACAGGGAGTAAAAGTAGTTAAATCAGTTACAACTAACCAAAAAGTGCAACAAGTCCCTCAATAGGTATCATTGTGTTCCCGGAGGACATCTGAGCACTTGTTGTGTTTTTGAGGCCCAAGCAAGGCTCTTTTTCTTATTTATCCATCTTAGCTATGCTGCTATAGGCTATACGTAGCTACATTTTTTACTGCCACTCAAACCTGCAGCTTGAAGTCTTCTCTTCACAATAAAAACGGCAACTTGTTTGCTCAGACCAGTGTTGAGTTGTGCTTGAAGCTCCAGCGCCTTCAAATCTTCAGCTATTAAAACCGTTCAGCTATCAAAAAACTCAGCAGTTTCAGGCTATGACTGCTATGACTTTTCAGCTTTGTACCTCTTATGCTTGAATTAATATAAATCAATATTCATCAATTTGTTTACATGGTTTTCCAATGGATTATTTTTTCAAATCCTCTCAATCCTCTTAAACATCTTAAACTTTCAAATCCTTCTTCTTCATCAATCCTTCAGCTACAGCCACCATTTAAACTTTAAAATGTTGACAAAACCCTAAACTATAAACAAAAAAATCTGCTTTTTGATATCTATTCCCAAAAAAATTCCATCACTGATTATTAGGTTCCTCCGGTAGGAGGGAACCTATTGTTATTGTTGGTATTCTTATTATTATTATTAGGTTCCTCCGGTAGGAGGGAACCTATTGTTATTGTTGGTATTCTTCTTATTATTATTTTTCTTCTCCTTGCGCCCCAATATCTCAAAAAGTCCCTTGTCATAAATTTTATGAGGGCGCCACAGGCCACGCCCAAAAGTCCAATTATCAAAGTGATTGCATTTCCACCCCATTGCTTTAATTCTTCTGAAACTTGGAATGCATGCCTCATTTTTCATGGGGAACAAAAAAGCCTCAAAGACCCATAAGGTCTGCCATGATGGATTTTCCCGTACAGTGATAATTTTGGAAAACCTTCAAAATTCCTCTTCTCTTGAACCAAAAGTCTAATTGACTTGAAATTTGGTACAGATATGTATCATTGACGTATTGAGAAATGTTACTTAAGGCAATTGAATCAAGTACAAAATGGCAAGGGGTGTATTTATGTAAATGTCCACATTGCCTCAATATGTTTGTGTCACTAAATCAAATGTATTTTTGAAGGATGGTTCAAACCTAATAGGCTTTAAGGTGACATGCCTCTGAAGTACCATGCAAAGTTTTACCTTGATATGTCAAAATATGACTGAATTACAGCTGTTTGAACTTGGACCAAATCTGACAATGCTCGCCATTGGAGAAACAGCTTTTTTGATTATCTTTATTGAACTTTGTGTATTCCATGCCTGGGAATGGCTCAATTGGCTGAGATGTTGTGCTGGTAAGCAAAGGGTTGTAGGTTCAAAACCAATCAGAGTTATAGTTTTTTATTTTTTCATACTGACAAAACGGTTTCTAGTCTTCAGATAAATCCTCCGGTTGTAAAACATAGCAATGCGTGTTTATTTGAGCCCATCACAGCACTCCAATCATCTGTTTAGCGAGACTGTGTAAACCACTGCAAAACAAGTCAGGTTCACCACAGTAGCTAGCTACTTGTAGTCTACGCACGGTAGAGATAACGCTAATGGTTATTTCTAATGAAGTAAATTGATTGTTCAGGTGGATTCCTTGTCTGTTGCACAAATTCATTTCAGTAACCTAAGCCAGGACACATCCCCACTGATGCTAGGCATGGTTTGAAATTCCCTTCCATGACAAGTTATGGCACTCCAAAAAAACTTAAAAAAACTATAAGTAAGTTATTCTTTACAGCAGCAACCCAGTCATCCCGTTGTCCCATTTTCATAGGAAATGTACAAGCAGTTTCAACTTTGGCTGAATCTAACAACGCTTACCACAGGAGAAACAGCTTACTTTTTAATACAGTTACTGAACATGACACTATTCAACACTGAGAATAGCTCATTGGGCTGGGATGGTGACCTGTAAAGTATAAGGTAGTAGGTTGGAATCCAGCCATTATCTTTTGGCCTGTCATCATTTTGATTATCTTTTTAGTTCAATAGGATGACATCATTCTGAAATACCATGCACAATTTCATGCAATTTCACCTTGAAATGTCAACCGTTTCTTAACCTTTGTCCCAAAGCTGACCAAAGCTAATACTCTGCCCTTTCTATTCATACGATCTCAACAGTTGGTGTGTAGCAGAGAGGATAGAGAGACTGACTTGTAACCTTATGCTCATGAGTTCAAATCCCCATTCAGCCTGTTGTTGGCCAAACATGAAGTAGTTTTGCTCTTTTGTTGTCCAACTCTCGATCTTCTAAAGTGTACATGTTTATAATATTTTGCGGAGGAACCTGCATCGCTGCTTGCAGCTATATTGTTTAATATGTTTTTCAAACCGTTTCTGAGATTTACATGGGTGTGTACGTGAAAGCCTAAAGTGGAGGGGAGCTTCAAAATCAGTTTCAAAAAGTATTTCTAGTTTGCCAGCATTGCCACAATTTTCCTTTTCATGCTTAGTTTTTGGATCAATAGATAACTAATTTTGTGCTGGTCGTAGACAGTTGTCTGTGGAATCCAAAAGACTTACACATTTGTTCAGAGCCCCACGAAAGCGAGACAAAGTCCAACTCTCGCCCCATAGAGTCCAATGCAAATCTGGTGACAAATTCATCAGAAAAAGCAAAAACAACCAGATTTAGAAACTGCCGGTAGAGTCGTATTTCTGACCGCACAGACATATAAAGGACATATCTGGTTTCGGCAGAGTCTTGGGTCTCGGAAAATATCCTTATTTTTTGGATTGGACGTATAGTTTTGCGTCTAGGTTAACTTGATTGAGGTGTGGATTCTAGCTAAATTTATTTTATTCTCTGCCCTCAGCGCATTAGCAGCCATAGCTGCACCATCACTGTGGCAACCACACAAACACGCGCCAGTCTCTTACACAGGTGATTGGTATTAGCTGATTAGTGGAGACACAAGACAAGCTATTCAGTCAACTCATTAAAAGACTAATGCTGGGGACACACTATACGATTTGTTTAATCTTATAAGATTTTCAAACTATGAGAGACCACAAACATGAGGATTTAAACGTTTTGCTCCTACAGTGTGTGGTCACTCTTAACACACCTCACACCAAGGGAACATCTGATAAAATAATCTGCGGAACCATCAAGATAATCGGGACATATGTTACCTAGGATTGTCGAAGGGCCGAAATCGGTCCGATTATCCTGTGGTGTGTCCCCAGCATTAGAGCACCACAACACAACTACTACCACTACTGATACTGCTATATCTTATGCCACTACTACAACTACTAATTCTGCAGATGCTGCTAATATAACTACTATGCTAATGGTACTGTTTTGTTCTACTACGCCACTGAGTGCGTTCACTTGACTATGAGAAACCCGATAGCCATTATGGGTTTATGCCAATAATACGATTAGCCTACTCCGTTTACATGTGTAATTAGTTATGCGATTACTCAAACACGTCTACATGATTCTTTTTATTAATCGTTGTATGCTCCACGGACAAAACTTGCACCATCATCCTTCTGCAAAAAAGTGTCGCCATGTCTTCCTGTATGTTGTATGTTTCATTCAATCAACACATTAAATTCTACTAAGAAAGCCGAGTAAACGCACTCAATGATCTGAGTCTGCTACTGATATTACTATCCCAACTAATTTCAGCTGTTAAAACTATAATATTCTTGTTACAACTAGCTAGCCTACTTTTTCTGTTTAACAGTTCAACTTTCAGCTTCTCCCGCATTGTAGGCTATTTAAGCTCTTAGCTTTGTTAGATGATGCAGTTCAGCTTCCACACTGCCTCTTGAAATTCAACTTTTTCTTCGATTGCTTCACAACGTTCAAACTTATGCTCCCGCATTGTATTTAAGCACTTAGCTTTGTTAGATGATGCAGTTCAGCTACCACACTGCCTCTTTAGAGTGAGTCACAATTTATTTTTATTAATTTCAGCTTGCAGCTATTTTCTCCTTTCTGTATTTTCAGCCATTTAAAAAAAATAATTTCAGATTTCAGCATTCCAACGCATTTTCAGCAGGAAATGCCTTTTCTATTTCAACTTATTGTTCAGCATTCTCACAATTGCTTTTCAACTTATCAGTTCTTCCGCCGTGTTTTGGCCTTTAACTAGTCCTGCATACTTTCACCGATTCCTACAATTTTGGTATCAAAACGTTCTTCTTCAGGAGATGTTGGCTATGACTATTGGTATTTCTCACTTTTATACTTTTTCAAGAATTAAGGTTCTTGTGCAAATTATTCTCCCATTGAAAGTAATGGTAAATCCTTTCAAATCATTACAAAGATTCCACCTCTTTCAAACTTGACTACTTCAGCATACTTTCAGCTAGAGACACCATTCAACCTTTCAAATGTTCACAAGACATTCAGCTATTCCCAAATGATTCAGCGTTTTCAAAAATTCAGCCAATTTGGAATTGTTTGGAATTTGTTTCAAATACATGAACAATTTTGGTTAAATTATAGTTTTGCGTCTAGGTTAACGTGTTTGAGGTGTGGATTCCAGCTAAATGTGTTATTCTCTCTGCCCAGCTCGTTAGCAATCACAGCTGCGCCATCACCGTGGCAACCAAACAGACACGCACCATGAAAGCAGAATTGGGTAACGTTTTGGAAACTGCCAAAAGAGTTATATTTCTGACCGCACAGACACATACAGGATATCAGTGGTTTTGGCAGGGTCTTGGCTCTCGGAAAATATCCTTATTTTTTTTATTAGACGTACAGTTTTGCGTCTAGGTTAACTTGTTTGAGGTGTGGATGCTAGGTAAATGTTTGTTATTCTCTTATAATCAAGCTAGCGCGATGGCTCTCTATAACTAAAAACGGTTCGACTTTTTCTTCCACTATCGACCAAATTGGCCAAACAAGGTATGTACATTGAGCTTAAAGTATACATAATCTAGCTAGATCGTTTTTTAGCAAGTTTCACAGAAATCTGCAAAAATCGAGGCTCGACTGTCATAGCTGACTGTCACGAACAGCCAAACCAGGGCTGGGGTAAGTGTTTGCTGCAGCTGGCGTTAATCCTACGAACAAACGTTTCGTAACTGGAAAGTTTTTACTTTTAATTGACGATATTGAACACAGATGTAAAGTAACTTGTCTTTACTCTAAATATCTTCTCAGTTTTCAATTTGAAGCAGTAAATCTAATACAGTAGGAATTCTCCCACGATATCCGCCCGCTCCACTTCGACAAACATGTTTTCTCAGTCAACCATATATTAGACAAGCTAATTTTCGAGCACTTTCAATACAAGATACAGGGCATGTTAGAGTTGATAAATCTATACACAATTGTGTGGGCAATGTAGAACAGCAGACAGATTTGAATTATGATCTTTTGTTTTAAAGTTATGGCCATTCTAGTGACGAGTGCTCACAAGGCTAGCTACAACTGTCATCATAGCTGCCATAGAACGGCGAAAGTAGCTACGTCTATCGTTCGTTACCTACAAACAAATGCTTCCTAACAGTATTTACTTTTTATTGGCGATAATGACAACAGAGGTTAAGGAACTTGTCTTTAATCAAAAGATCGTCTCCGTTTTCAATTTTAAGCAGTATCTACCTTACTGTGGGAAATCTCCCATTGCATCCTCTCTCTAGCTTCTTCGGCTAAAGTCAGATGGACGACGATGACGATGCATGCGTTATTCACGCCTACGGTGTTAATACAGTCTGTACAAATACCACTTTGACACACTTGCAAGAAATGATCCGCTGGTTAGATGTAGCATGATCTTATTTATCACCCACAATAGTTCAGGTTTTTAAGTGTCTAAACAGGACTGGGTGTTCTAGGTTTGCTGACAATGACCAACCGTTGCCACGTTACAAGAAACAAGGAAACCAATCCGATTCGCCAATGCTCTTCGTCACTATATTTAAGAGCTAGAAACACTGTTCAACTGTTTTTACATCTTTCAATTATGAATACTTTTCAGAAAAGGAATGGGTTTTATTCGCCAAGAAACTTACATTTAGTCATTTTAGCAGACGCTCTTATCCAGAGCGACTTACAGTAAGTACAGGGACATAGGGTGAAGTGCCTTGCCCAGGACACAACGTCATTTGGCACGGCGGGGAATCGATCCGGCAACCTTCTGATTACTAGCCCAACTCCCTCACCGCTCAGCCATCTGACTCCCAACTTCAAACAGACGTAGAAGTAGAAGTGCATCATCATTGTCTTTGCCAAGTTGAATTTCTTCAGCTGCAGTAGGAAGTACATCCTCTGTTGTGCTTTCTTGGTGAGGGAGCTGATGTTTAGTTCCCAATCGCGGAAGGACTCAGTGTTGACTGGGGTTGCACAGGGTAAAGGGGGTGACTGTCTTAAGAGCATTGAGCTCTAACATAACGCTTTAACAATTATGAAATTAAATAAGATACCCTTTTCCTTTCACTATTTTTTCTCCTTTGTCAACCGTAAGAAGATATTGCAATGCATAACAATGACAGATATACCTTTAACACTGTCTCAACATTCTGGTTTCAAAGCAACACTTTTTTCACCTAACTGGTATGCAATATACTCTTCATCACTATATTTGCTCATTTTTCTAACTTCAAACTTTTTTCTGTTTCTCAGTCTTTCATTCTTTAATACTTTTAACCCTTTTAATTGTATGAAAATAAAGAAGATGCTCTTTTCATCACTGTTTTTTCAAAATTTTCAACAGTAAGAAAATATTGCAATGCATAACAATGACAGATATACTTTTTACACTGTCTCACCATTTTGGTTTCAAAGTAACACTTTTTTTTCACCGTCATACTGCTGACATACTTTTGTCTGCTATGATATGGATAACTGTTATGCAATATACATCTTAGTTACTATATTTGTCAATTTTTCTAACTCCAAACTTCTTTCTGTTACTCAGTCGTTCATTCTTTAATACTTTTAATGCTTAAACATGTATGAAAGTCAGTAAGATACTGTTTTCATAACTCTTTTTTTCTCCTTTTTCAACAGTAAGAAATTATTGCAATGCCTAACAGTGACAGACATACTTTTAACGCTTTTTCGCCATTTTGTTTTTAAAGCACATACCTCTTTTACTAAACCTTCACCAGTCATCTTTTCAACTGTTCTCAGTAAACACACACATTTTCTTCAGGAAATGTACCTTTCTAGTTCTAGTTATTATCAGGGCTCTCAAGTTTTGAAGACAGGCAAGAGTGACATTCTCCCCCCCCCCCCCCCCCCCCCTGTCAGGGGGTCAAAATTAATTAATTACTTTTTACCTGACATCTTTGAAAGGCAGCAATGATTAATGCATCCATGGCCAGGATATAATAAAACATGACATTATTTTAAAAGTCGGATATCGGACTTATTAACATCCCAAGCGCCGCTGTCAGGCCAAATACTGTCCTACCTGAGGTCACAATGCCATTCTGAAGCAAGGCCGTCGCTATGCCAACCTTAAATTCCTGAGATAGTTACGCGTGCTAGCAGGAAACTGTCATGGTTGCTATACTGGTTACTAGGTAAGAAGTTTAGTATTTAGGCTTATTTAAACCAGTTTATTCTACTCTACGAGTTAAATTTTTCACTCTTTCGATAGCTAGTGCTAGCTAGCTCGTTGTTTACGTCGGAAAAATTACAGATTTAGCATCAATCAGGGTTTTTCTGGGCCAAAATGGGTCTTCAGTGCTTCAAAAAATATATATATATGTATATACGTATTCTTTTTTTCTTATTTTTTCTAATCAATGTATTTATTCCCAGGTGTTTTACATCCCCCCCACACACACACACACATATGTTCGTCCTATTTCCCCTAAAGCAATAAAGTTAGGCTACTTAAAGACACCATACACTCATAAAGTATGTTCTAAATGGCATAAATGCTGCCAATTAATAATTGACATAACAACTTATTGTAAAAGGTCAGTAGCCAAGCCTATTGATTAAGGTAGGCCACTCTGAAGCATGTACACTGCTTGCTTCATTTGATCTTGATAGGCTAAGCATTCTGAAGCAAATATTAACAATAAACCCACTTTTCATTAATTAAAACTACTTCAGCATAATAATGCACCTAAAATACAAACCTGAGCAAGAGCAGCAATCGCCATCGAATCAACAGACGTGCAATTTAGCTAGCAGGGGAAGAATACAAACAACAATAATCACCAGTTAACTTGATTTAAATGTGCAAGAACTATAGACTTATACAACAACAGATTTAAATGAACTTACAACATAAGTTATACGACTTACAGTTCTCAAGGACGCACACACGCAATCTCAACTGCGGTGTGAAGAGCGCAATTCTCCGACATGCACTCTAACAATCACTGCTGGTAGACTCTCAAAAATGTTGTACAGCCTGATTTCTGATACCGTGGCGGCAGAACTTTAGCCATAGAAGAAACACTGCATTATATATTATCATTCTAGGTTAAGAATACCAATGGAGGCTGCGTTGGAAATCGTAAATCAAACTTTTGTCAGCATTTTTAGTTGAAATTTCATTTGCATTTGTACAGGTGTATTCGTGCCCGTCGGGCTGGCCCTCGCAGCGGAACGACAGTTTAGTGGCCACTCTGTCCATTCGCGCACCTCACAGTTGCATATTGATCAGACAAGAAGACACGCTTATCAACTCGATTACTATTGATCAAAACAGAACGTGGGTTTGGCTGTAGCCTACTTGAAACATACTATTGAGAACATATTCGCTGACATGCATTGCACGCGTGATTTCTAAAATGTTGTAGGCCTACAGATAGATTTCTGATATCGTGGTCGCAGAAATTTTGTTCATCACGCATGAATTTTTTTTTTTTTCTTATTTTCTTCATTGCTGACTTTTTTTTTGCCTTGGTCGCTCGGGATTTGTCATTGGCGCTCGGGAAAACAGCTTTGGGGCGCGCCAACATTTTCTCTATACAGGAAAAACCCTGTCAATTTTAACAAACCGGGAAGGCAACACGCATAGTATTCTACCTGCGCGTTGCTGTCTAAGGAATGTCGAACGAGTGAAAACTTTCAATCTTGGAGTAGAATAAACTGGTGTAAACAAGCCTAAATACAAAACTTCATACCTAGTAACTAGTAGAGCAACTGTCAGGCCAAATAGTGTCCTAGGGCCAAATACTGTTCTACTTTAACTTAACAATGCCGTTCCGAAGCAAGGACTCGTTCGTCGCTATGCCAACCTTAAATTCTTGAGATAATTACGCGTGCTAGCAGGAAAATGTCATGGTTGCTCTACTTGTTACTAGGTATGAAGTTTTACATTTAGGCTTGTAGCACGCGTGGCGTCAGGTAGGACAGTATTTGGCCCTAGGACACAATTTGGCCTGACACTGCCACTACCAACTACGCCAACGAATAGCTATATATCCAATGTTGCGGGTGGCTTCTTATTTACCTGAGGAGTGAGTTTCACCGATACACACCGGCTACATCTATGAACTACTTGTTCTGAGCCGGTGTTGTCAGTGAACAGGCTGTAAAACTGTTGGTTAAGAGACTCGTGAAAAACTGATGCTAATTATCTGGGAAACATTTTTCAACAGCTGTCAAGTTGTCATTATTTGTGTGAAACAAGTTGTGAATTTGTTGTAACATTAAAACAGGAGATCATGACTGTGCTCAAAGTGATACTCGAGCTTCAGCGGTTTGCTTTGTAGGTGAACAAAACTTTCGGAAGACGTCGCAGAATCACGAAAAATTACAGGATATGCTTTTTTCCCATTGGTTGTTGCATTAAATCTTAACCAGATACAATGGTGCTATTTTACGATTGGCTATTGTATAGACCCTTTCTTTTTTTTGATTGGCTGATAAGTGGCAGGCTCCACTAAGAACTCCAGGGGAGACGCGCTTGACTGCCGGTTCCACAGTGAGAGTGGGGCGGCCAGAGGAATTTTGGTTGGGTGCTGCGGCATATTAAATGTATTATAAATATATATTTTTCTGCGTGAGAAATATAATGTGTGGCGGGAGGGCGTGACTAAAGACCAAAATGAGTGACTGTCACTCTCAATGCGTGACACTTGAGAGCCCTGTATTATTCTTTTTGCCCCCCTAAAACTTTGTCAATATTTGGACTACATACACAATGCCTGTGTCAAAATGTTTGTCTTGGCCTCGATTGAGTTGCTTGTATTGGAATTTACGTTCCGTTGCACAGTTTAGAAGGTTACAACGTTTTTGTGGCAATAAAGTGCCTTTATTCGACGAAGGGTAATCTGTGCTAGCTACGTCACCACGTCAAAACACGTTAGCAACGACGAATGGATACAACGTGATAGAGACGTTCTAGCGTGCAAATTGGAGCTTGGATTACGAGTGAAAAATCCCACCCCCAAAAAATCCCAACCATTTGGCTTTGTTGAGAAAGCGATTTTGAGTGGAACTGCAATCTCTGATTTTTGATTTAGGTCGTCAAAGTCTTTGTAATTTGAGTGAGTGCGGGTCGCCCGTGAGACCGCCTAGTCTTTTAGGCGGCAGCCATGCTAGAAAGCGTCATAGTAGTATTTTCGTAGCTAATTTTATACTTCAATTTTACACGAAAAAACAGAGAGGGAAATTTTATGACAAAATGACTATTGTAAAGACAGCCAAGTGGTGAGATTTTAATGTAGGTTGCTGTAAAACTTTGATTTGTTTGTTACGTGAGAGCCCCGTCAGCCTCCATTGATGATTGTGGCAGCAACAACAGTGTTGACACAGTCGACCTGCGTCTGATGAGTATTTTCTTAATTCATACCAGGGTCAATTATACATCCAAATGGAGAGCAGTGTTTTAAAGATATGGCGATTGTGAAGACAGCCAGCGGGCCAGCATATTTTTGTTATTTGTGTAAAACTTGGAATTTGAGTGAGACCGCGTCTTGTTTTGACGTTAGCAAAGCAGACTCGGCTCGCCCACTGCCACTGGCAGTGTGTAGTAGTAGGCTACAGTACTGTCTTCAATGCCACAGCTATGGCTAAACTTTATTATGTCTTATTACACGGCTGTTCTTAATGCTGTAGAATGCTCCATTCACTTGAATGGGGCTTCCCTCTCATATTTGACCGTTGCTATGCATATTTGACCGCTGTCAAGGGTGGCCTTTTTGCCTCGGATTCATGTCTTTCGTAGCACTCCGCAATTAGTCCGGTAACTTTTCAACCCCAGCGTACTCTGTTGCTTAGCGACGTCAGCTGATTTGAAGCCTAAAGAATGTTCAAAGTCTATGAAGTTCAACATCTTTGGTGAACTATTTCGAATGGTAACAAATACATCATAAAAAGACACACTGTGTTAAGTAATTTTTGTTGGCAAGTAGCCGTGTAATAAGCGGGATAATGTATAGAACGCCGGTCATTATTGGAAAATAAGCTCCGACAGGGCAAACAGCACCCCGAAGCGAGTGTTGCAAAAACGAAAGCACGCAAACCAAAAACGCAGCAGTACATAAACAGGTTGCAAAAACGAAAGCACGCAAAACAAAAATGCTGCATCCAGTTTTCACAACGGAAGTTTTCCAGGCCTCTAGAGGGAGAACCAAGTGGAACATCTTGATTTTCGGCCCCAGGGAGCGAGAGAGAAAGAGAGAGCATATGAAAAGTTTGGACCAACATCGAAGTAAGTCTTCTGAAAAACTGTCAAAGAGGAGGGGCACATTTAAAAATGAATACTAATCTTTTTATGTCACCTCTTTACTTCAATTTTGGTCCTATTCATAACAAACTTCTCATCTGCCCTCTCTGGTTCTAAAATCACGCTCTTCTACTTAGCGCTCGCACTGGCCTGGAGCACTTCCGTTGTGTTATCTGGATGCAGCGTTTTTCTGTTTGTATTTGTTTTTGGGATTTGGTGTTTTCGTTTTTGCAGCGCGTTTCTATATTTGCAGCGTGTTTATGTATTTGCTTGTGTTGTGTGTATTTGCAGTGCGTTTCTATATTTGCAGTGCGTTTGCTGAATGCTGCGCATTTTTGGTCAAATACATGTTTTCATAATTTGCTTGTGTATTGTCAATTTACTTGTACTTTGTCTATTTGTAGCGTGTTTGCACATGTTGGCCACCGTAAATATCCCTTACAAAAGAAACATTCTCATTCTCATTGCAAACAATCAGTGAAGTGTGACAGCAGCTAGCTTGCCTCGAGCAAACTGCTTTTTAATTAGCCACGTCCCCCTAAATTAATATCTAACTTATTTACGTTTTGGAGGGCTTATTTTCAGTTAGCAGAGGGTACTATTTGAATCGCAATTCCATCTGAAATACTGCCAGAGACAAGTTGTTACAGTAGCTTGATTCAAAGGGGGTTTCTTGTTTCAAAGGATGTTCTTAATGAATTATGCAATATGAGTAGGCTAAATGCTTGAAAATATCACTAGATGGGAAAACGGACCCACCTGCAACCGACGCAAGCAAGCACACCCTACAATTTCCCCAGAATTGGTACCCTCTCTAGTTGCCTTTGTCTCTCTATTGTTATTACTTCAAACAGTACAATACTGTCCAAGTAATGCTTCAAAGGGTGTAGTAAAAACAAATCAACAAGGTAATGGTACTGATAGATTCGATTCGAATTCGATTCTTCCAATTTGATCCAATTCTTACCAACCGTCTCTGGAGGAGGGGACCCCTTTCTGAATTGCTCCTCCCAAGGTTTCTTCAATTTTTTCTCCTGTTGGGAGTTTTTCTGGGAGTTTTTCCTTGTCTTCTTTGAGGGTTTAGGTTGGTTGAGGGGCAGTTCTATGGGCGTATGTAAAGCCCCCTGTGACATGCTTGCGTGTAAAAAGGGCTATACAAATACATTTGATTTGATTTTACTTCCATTACTGCTAAACAGCTACAAGATGTAAACCCATTACTTGAACTACTTAATTTCAAGGAAAACTGGAAAGATCTTGGTGTTTTAAAATGTTTGTCCAGGAGTGTAGATGCTATGCTTATTCAGTTATATACAGTACCAGTCAAAGGCTTGGACACATGGGATGGGAAAATGTGTCCAAACTTTTGACTGGTACTGTACGTGATGTGAACCACGTGATACTTTGCCAACCTGTGTTTTGCTTGTGTGTGTGTGTGTGTGTGCATGTGTATCTGTACGTGTATCTATGTGTGTGTGTGTGTGTGTATATGTGTATATGTGTATGAAATATAAAAAGAACAAATAGTATGTTATAGTGAAATGTACATAACTGTTACTACATGTATGCATGTCACTACGGTACATGTACATTGGTTGTTCATATGTTGTCATTGCTTATATGTTTATGTTATTTACATTTTCGTTGTTTATATGTTTATATTGTTTACATGTTTATAGGTTGTTTACAAGTGTATTTGTTCATATGTTTTACATTATTTTAAATATACAGTACCAGTCAAAAGTGTGGACACACTGGTACTGTATGTCAATTGGTTTTCATTATTTATTCATTAATGTATTATCTCTATGTCAGGATAGCTGTGGATTAATAAAGCGTTATCTTATCAGAAGGTTTGTCCTCATTGAGACATTTTGTCCAAGCCCGACGATGTGGTGTGTCCACATGTGTCAGAGACAGAGGGACATTGTGTGTAGCCCCAAGTGTCTCTTCCTGTTGAAGAGCATAAGTGGTTGACCTTTCATCTTTCCCTCTTCCATCTCATGACAGAGTTTGAGTGTGTGGGAGGACAAGAGGGCGGACATAGATGTACAGCAACCTTGCTGTGTACTGTATGTGTTTGAGCATGTGTGTATGAGAAGTGTTTATAAATTCTTGTTTGTATTTGCATGCCTTCTTTTGCGTGTTGTGTGTACAACTGTGTATGCAAGTGTTTATACATTTAGTCATTTACATTTACATTTAGTCATTTAGTATTTATACATTAGTATGTATTAGTATTTAACATCAGTGTTTATACATTAAGTGTCTGTATGTGTGTCTGTGTGTGTGTGACTCCACATGAATGAGTCCCAGAAGGAGTGAAGATGTTTCCCATGACATTGTTTCAGACTAAACAGGCACCCTTCCCCTACCAGACATCCGCCTGTCATTCTCTCTTCAAACACATTAGGAAACCCACACACAGTCACAAAACACGGGAACACAAAAATCAGGGGCGTCTCTCCTCTTCTCTCTGTACCTACGCTTTTTCCCTTCCTCTCTGTCTCTTTCCTTTCTTTGTAGCCTTGCCCCCTCTGTGACTCTCCCCTGTCCAGGTGAAAGACCTCTCGCTCTCCCTCTCTTTGTGGCAGTGAAAGAAAGGAAGAAAAAATAAGGGAGGGAGAGATAAAGAGAAGAAAGGCCTAGAACCCCTCCCAGGAAGTCTGGGAGTGTGTGACAGAGAAAAAATTGTCAAGAGGGGTATTGTATTCTCCTCAGACATTGTGTATGTGAATTATGTGTGAGTGTGTGTTTGCGTGCATGTGTGCTGTTGTGTTTGGGAGAAGGAGTTAAATACTGAAATAGTCTATTCACAGGCAACCAAACACATTTTCAGACCTCACACACACATGTGCATCCCCAGACACACTCTGACATCTACACACACCACACACACACACTCACTTCTCTGATGCACTGGCTGTAACATTGGCTACCAGAATCGTTGTGTGGAATAATCTTGGCCTTACAAGCGTAACGGGTATGTAACGGACGTGGTCTTGCGAGCTCCGTCAGAGGTATCTGGCCAATGTTCACCCCCATGGGGAGTCAACCCTGCCACCTCTCGACTTCCAAGCGCAACCACTACCAACTACGCCAAAGAAAAGCGAGCTATTCGTTGACGCGGGTGGCCCCTTACATACCTGAGGAGTGAGTTTCACCAGTTCACACCGGTTACACAAGCATAGCTCACTTAAGCTGGAGACTTTACTGCAGCTGGGAGAGGCAGGTCAGGGTGTGGCCCTCCTGATGTTTTGGTCCCCAGGGAAGACCAAGCTTAGCCTCTTCTAAGTTCCATTATGGAAGACGTCATTAGTAATGTTCTATAGGAAAGGACAGCTTCAAAGGGCTCAGAGTTTACCTTGTATTGTTTGCTGTGTATCAGGTAAGTCAGCACCAGGGGCCTCATGTATAAAGGATTGCGCAGCTTTCATACCAGAAGATGGGGTACGGCCAAAATTCGAAAAGTACCTACGCACAGAAATATTCACATGTATAAAACCGGTCGTACGCCAGGTCCTGCGCACCTTTCCTTTATAAATCACAATCAACGTGAGATTGACCGCACGTGAACGAGCCACTGACCCCGCCTTGCCTCCTCCCATAAATTAATATGCAGATGGGCTATAAATGCGCTCCTGAGGTCATTTCGTTGTCTGAATTACCGTACTTCTTCAAATGAACGCCGCCCTCGAAGAAACGCCGCACCAAAAATGAACGTTAAACACTGCAGCGTTTATTTGAAGAAATACGGTGACTGTGAGATCGAGGTTCTGACAACAGAGGTGGAGGCGAGAAAATGTGTCCTGTTTGGCAGAATGGCAGAAATTAAGAAGAAATGGTCCGATATAAAACTTTAAATGAAGAAACGAGTGGTGGCGCATCGTAACAGCATGGCAGCTATAGGGTTAGCGTGACATGCATTTCCTGAGTGATTTTGTCGTTCGTTTGACAGCCTCAAGTTTAACAGAAGTTATTAAGTGGTGGCGGGATAAACAGAAGGCTATATAGCATTTTCCGTTTGGGGTTTTGGCTTTTTGATGTGATCATCCACATTAATGATCAAACTTGTATTTTTATGTTTTTTGAATAGTCAACGTCATAAACGTACAAGTGGAAACTTTATTTTGTATTGTTGGTGAGTCTCTGCACTTTTCAGTTAGAATTCGCCATGTTACAGAGCCAGACAAGACTTTGCGGACGGTCAGCACATTCTCACGTCTGCTCAAAAGTTTCCGTGACTGCCTGCACATTCTCACGTCAAGTAAATCTTTATACATCACAAAGTGTGCGTGAAAACCAGCGTACGCAAGCTTTTTGTGCGTACGCAACGTCAGGGCAGATGCTACGAAATGTGTCCTCTTCTCAGCCATCCTGACAATGTGATGTAATGCGATGTCGCACAAACACACACAGTGATGCTGCCCCCCCTGCTGTTTGTGTGTATATATGTATGTATGTGTGTGTGTGTGTGTTAGGGAGGTACAGTATAAGTGATGTGGTTAGTTGTTTTGTCACACCCTATCACTAGAAGTCAAGTCCATTCAGATTCAACTACAAATGGGATGGGGGCACACTCACACTAGTATACTCTGCAATTGTGCCTTCCTTCATGATTGTGTTGTTCCCCCTCACCATGGAAACAATTTTAGAGTCAAATATCACACAAAAACACAACCTGACCGACGACAATAACTGACCCACACACATACACACACACACACACACACTACCTGACTCACTTTTCGGAGAAGACCCGCGCCTTCATGCATCGTCAAGTGTCTGCACACAAAAACACAAAACAAAAAGTAAAAAACGAAAAAACAAATACTTTGGAATGTGCCTGACTACAATCACATTCTGTTTCTATACTTTATGTATCAACACATTATTATTGACAAGGTACTTGGACAACATAATGCATTATCACACAAAACAAACATTTTATGCACATTGTCTCTGAGGCCAATGAAGTGAAAAGCCTTATGATGCTGTCATCTGTACAATGCTCGAGACACAGAGATAATAGCTGTTGTCATCATAATGGTTCCAGTCCTATGAGGCCAACATAGCAGTGTGGAAGGATAGCTAGCCAGGCAGGGGGATGAAAGCATACCTGTGTTGGAGGAAATCACTGAAATAGCCATGGGCCTAAGGAGGTGGCACCTGATCTCTGTGTGTATGTATTTGTGTGTGTGTGTATGACGGTGTCTGTTCAGGTGGGCTGCCCTGACACGCCCCTCTTCCTTTTCAATTCTTCCCTGCAGCGTCAAGCGCCAAGTTGTTGCCCCATTGCGCACACACACACACGCACATATGCACATACGTAAAAGACATGCAAGCACATGAACATCTTAAATAACTCCCAGAGATTACTGGTGTGTTTGCAAACCACTTAGCAGAGGTTTGGAGAAAGGCCACGGGAGACAGAAAGAAAGACTGAAAGAAAGAAAAGCAGAGAAACGTTACAAAATTAAAACAGAAAGGGGCAGAGCAGACTGTGTTTGTTGAGGGATGAACATGGCTCTTAGGTTTAGCTGTAATAGAGAAAGAGAGAGAGAGAGAGGGGGGGGGAGAGAGAGGAGAGAAAGAGAGAGCGGGCGAAAGAGAGAGAGAGACTGTGTGTGTATGAGTTTTGCGTGCACAGTGAGTGTGTTCTCCCTCGACCAGTGGACAGAACCTTTAGCTCATCAGTCAACATCTGTCTGAGGCAGCAGAGAGATCTGAGGGGACTGGTGTGTGTGTGTGTGTGTGATGATTGACAGGTCTAGTGTCACAGCAAGGACAGTGGGGCTGTTCAGATGAACATAGTGATACTGCGATGGCAGATATATCACGTCTTATCTCTCATGTTTTCTCCCCCAAAAACACGTAGCTAAAGTCTTGCAGTATAAGATGTAGGTTGTATTAAACGTTTTGGGGCCTTTATTTATAGAGATGTTGGAGAGCAAGACAGGAAAACTGTGAGAGAAAGAGGAGAAGACATGCAGGGAATGGCCCCAGTCAGAATAAAACTTGGTTTCTTATATCAAGGCCTCAGTCCTTGTGGTGTGCTGCGTTACCCAGTGAGCCACCCCAGGTTGTGTGAAACTTGAAAAGCATAAAGAATCTTTGTCATTTTGACTTTTGCATTTGTCACACACACAAGGCCATTTTGGAGGGTCTTTATATCAGGAAACAACAAGGAGGAGCTAAAGACTGTGCAGATGAGGGAGCTGAGGATAAGGATCAGGGAAGGAAAAATAGTCTACAGGACGAAGATGGAGGACCAGCTGCAGCAGAACAACATCAGCAGGGTCTGGAAGGGCCTGAAGACAATGTCTGGATACAAGGGGCCCAACCAACAGCCTGTGGGGAACCAGAAGTGGGTGAATGACCGGAACTTATTTTTCAAGAGGTTTGTTAAAAGCCACACCCTTCCCTCCCCATCCAGTCCTCTCTGATGCTGCAACCCCTCAACTCCTCATACACCACACTCCAAGAACCGCGTCCCACCCCCCCTCCAACAACTATCGGCACTCAGCCCCTATCCCCTAACTTGTTCCTCACAACTGACCAGGTGAGGAACGAACTGAGAAGGATCAAGGTGAGAAAGGCCATGGGTCCAGACGGCATCAGCTCAAGGCTCCTCAGGTCCAGCGCAGACCAGCTGTAGTGGAGCACGTCTTCAACTTGAGCTTGAAGTTGGGGAGAGTACCACAGCTGTGGAAAACATCCTGCGTGGTACCAGTCCCAAAGACCCCGCGACCCAAGGACTTCAACAGCTTCAGACCGGTGGTGTTAACATCCCACCTGATGAAGACGCTAGAGAGGCTGGTCTTTGTACATCTCTGGACCCCCTTCAGTTCGCCTACCAATCTGGCATCGGGTTGGATGACGCTGTCATCTACCTGCTACACATACAGTGCCCTCCAAAAGTATTGGAACAGTGAGGCGAATTCCTTTATTTTTGCTGTAGACTGAAAACATTTGGGCTTGACATCAAATAATGAACGTGAGACCAGAGATCAACGTTTCAGCTTTTATTTCCAGGTATTTACATCAGGATCTGATGCACAACTAAGAAAATATCACATTTTGTTTGAATCCACCCATTTGTCATGTGAGCAAAAGTATTGGAACAGATATACTTAAAACATATTTAAGTGAATAAGACTTAATATTTAGTTGCAAATCCTTTGCTTTCAATAACTGCAGCAAGTCTGTGACCCATTGACGTCACCAAACTTTTGCATTCTTCCTTTTTGATGCTTTCCCAGGCTTTCACTGCAGCCTCTTTCAGTTGTTGTTTGTTTTGTGGGGTTCCTCCCTTCAGTCTCCTCTTAAGCAGGTAAAATGCATGCTCTATAGGGTTTAAGTCTGGAGATTGACTTGGCCAGTCTAATACCTTCCATTTCTTGCCCCTGATGAACTCCTTTGTTGTTTTGGCAGTGTGTTTTGGGTCGTTATCTTGCTGCATGATGAAGGCTCTGCCAATCAGTTTGGTTGCATCTTTCCTTAAATTGGCAGACAAAATGTTTCTGTAGACTTCCAAGTTCATTTTGCTGCTGCCATCATGTGTTACATCCTCAATGAAGATTAATGAGCCCGTCCTAGAAGCCATGCAAGCCCAAGCCATGACATTACCTCCACCGTGTTTCACAGATGAGCTTGTGTGTTTGGGATCATGAGCAGTTCCTTTCTTTCTCCAAACTTTAGCCTTTCCATCACTTTGGTAAAAGTTAATCTTTGTCTCATCAGTCCATAAAACTTTGTCCCAGAATTTTTGAGGTTCATCTCTGTACTTTTTGGCAAATTCCAGCCTGGCCTTCCTATTCTTCTTGCTAATGAGTGGTTTGCATCTTCTGGTGTAGCCCTTGTACTTTTGTTCATGAAGTCTTCTGCGAACAGTAGATAGTGATACCTTCACTCCTGCCATCCGGAGGTTGTTGCTGATCTCACTAACAGTTGTTTTAGGGTCTTTCTTTACAGCTCTCACAATGTTTCTGTCATCAACTGCTGATGTTTTCCTTGGTCTACCTGTTCGACGTCTGTTACTTAGTACACCAGTAGTTTTCTTCTTCTTCAGGACATTCCAAATGGTTGTACTGGCTATGGCCAATGTTTCTGCAATGGCTCTGATTGATTTTCCATCTTCTCTAAGACTCACAATTGCTTGTTTTTCACCCAAAGACAGCGCTCCGGTTTTCATGTTGTTTTCACCTCTGAATACAGTCTGCATAGACAAAACCTATCTTACCCAATCTGAACCTGAGTGTAGACATTCAGTGGTATTTATTGATTGAATAATGTATGTAATAGGACACACCTGGGCAACAAAACACACCTGTCAGTCATATGTTCCAATACTTTTGCTCACGTGACAAATGGGTGGGTTCGAACAAAAAGGTGATATTTTCTAATTTGTGCATCAGATCCTGATGTAAATACCTGGAAATAAAAGCTGAAACGTTGATCTCTGGTTTCACATTCATCGTTTGATGTCAAGCCCAAATGTTTTCAGTCTACAGCAAAAATAAAGGAATTGGCCTCACTGTTCCAATACTTTTGGAGGGCACTGTATGCCTTTCTCATCTGGAAAAGGCTGGAAGCACCGTGAGAATCATGTTTTTTTATTTCTCCAGTGCCTTTAACACCATCCAGCCTTTACTTCTGAGGGACAAGCTGGAGCAGACCGGAGTCAACCACCACCTCACTGCATGGATCTTGGACTACCTGACCAGCCTTCCACAGTATGTGCCGGAGTGTGAGTCCGACCTGGTGTGCTGCAGCACGGGGGCCCCACAAGGAACTGTTCTTGCTCTATTTCTGTTCACCATCTACACCTCGGACTTCAGATACAACTCTGCTAACTGCCACCTGCCACCTTTCTCTGATGCTGTCAATTACCAATCCCCCCCTTTACCAACCATCACTGCTCATTGTATTGTAGGTATTTGCGAAACGCTCATGGGCCTGAACCAAATGCCTGCAAACAACACCATTGCTCTACCTTTGGATTTCCATGGCAACGAGTACGTTTAGACCAGAGGTCTTCAACCCTGGTCCTCAGGGCCCACTGTACTTGATGTTTTACATGTTTCATTGCTCTAATACACCTGGTTCAAATGAATGTTATCAGGCATATTCATTTGAATCTGGTATTTTGTAGCAGAGATACATCTATGACATGCAGGACAGTGGGCCCTGAAGACCGGGATTAAAGACCACTGCTTTAGAATATAGCTGTGTGTTCTTCTTAATCTAAATAATTTGAAGTGTAGTCTAGTGCTCTTTGCACACCTGTAACGTAACCATCTGGGGATGTTGACCACTTTAACCAAGTGAGGGAGCTAGGCTCATAGAACAAACACACGTTTTCGTGCAGAGGGAGCTGTCCCATGTGATGTTGTGAGAGCAGGCCAGAGACAAGCACCATATTTGTAGCCTCAGTGGAAAACAATAGAGATCATAGTGCACACACACACTCACACTGCAAGAAACTATTGGACTACTGGACCGATAATGACACACACACACACACATGCACAAGCATACACACACAAGAGCATGTTCATACACACAACAGCACACACACCAACACACAGTCAAACACAGCGTTTAGACACAAACACATAACACACACTCATGCACACACCAGAGATGCCTATAAAAAGAAGATAAACCTCAAACTCTGAATGTAGAAGTTTCAGCCATTGTATCACCCACTAATGTTCTTTAATTTTTTTTATTCTGGCGTTTATTTGCGCCGAAAATACCTCCCGTCACCACAAAGGCCCCTGACGCAATGCACATGTGGTGCTCATCAATCATAATCATCTTTTACGAAAGCCACAGCTGTTATTTGATTTTAAAAACAAGGCCTGTGTCACCCTGCTCTCCAATAATATGTCAGGTTGTCAGTGGAGGCCTTGGGACAGCAGATCCAGGAATATCTCTCTCTATCTCCCTTCCTCCCTCTCTCGTCTCTCTGCCTTCCTCCCTCTCTCCATTTTTGCTCCTTTTCTGTTTCTATCGACCTCTCTGTCTCTCTGCCTGCCCTTCTGTATATCTCCCTCTCTTTTTCTCCTTCTCTCTTTCTTGGTACCAAAACCCTTTTTGGAGTGCACATCCAATCTGTGCTTCAACGTTTCCCCTCCATGACTCACTCCTCCTGCCGTTTTTATTTTTCAACACTTTCTCCACGTGTTTATTCTGTCTGAACGCAGCTTTGCCGTACACGACCTGACCCAAAGCCTGTTTCTGAAACTTCAGTCAGAAACCCAGACCAGGAGGACTTAAACATTGACAGGCTATTCACACGTTCTCCAAGTCTCTCAAGAGTGTGTGTGAGAGGGCTGTGTCGAACCCTGTGAGAGAGTGTGTGAGTGGGGTGTGTGTGAAATCAACTGGTGTGTGTGTGTTAGGGCTACGTGTGCTAAGTCACCCAATCAGCTGGTGTTCCTGTGTACACACCTTTCATCCCAATTAGCATGTCAGCCAATTTACATCATCAGTACACCAGAGTCCACTCTCATCCGTTTGAGACTTAAGCATAAACATATGCCTGCAAATCAAAACTGACATCATGCAGGGCTAGCTTATCAAGCCTGTTCATGGGAACCTCCCCAAACATCCAGCCAGCCAGCATCTACAACAGCAGACCGGGCCAGTTCTGTAGGTGTCTGGGGTCACCCTATTCCCCTCAGAGGGCCTGACAAACCAACAAACATCACTAGGTCAAAACTCCCAGCAGGGAAGGGTTCCTGAGTGCTGAGTTTACGTTTGCTATCCCGGTGGTCCAGCTTTCTGAGCTACGGCTCGTCAGACATAAATACACGGGGGATCGCGTTCGCTCACAGGCTCACACGTCACAGCGGAGAACACGGGGAACACAAACGCCAATGCGTTACATCACACATTACTCAAGCTCAGGAAAACAGCAACACACACAAGCAGCTAGAAACACACACACGCACATACACTGGTTATTCAGAATACAACCCACACTTTGTGAGGATGTGTGGAGCTAATCCCCAAGAAGAGCAACCATAAGAGAGGGGTGAGGTACCATGCTCTTTCTCCTCGCTGTGTCTGTGAGAGATGACCTGACATGACTGAGACCATGAGGTCATATCATGTATTTTCAAACAGGCATTACTATCACCAGTGTTGTGTATGTGTGTGTATTTGTCTATGTGTGTCTCTGTGTGTGTGTATGCTGTACCTCTCCCTCTTCAACCAAAAAGCAGCTGAATCAACAACCCTCTCATGACAGAGTGTATGTGTCATAGCATTAGTAAAAGGTGTGTGTCTATATTGCAGCTCTCTATTAAAGAGAGAGGGGTTGTGAAAGAGACAGAGATTGTGGAAAAGAGAGAGGTTGCAAGAGAGCGGTTGAGTAAAAGAGAGAGAGATTGAGGGTTAAATCAAAGGAGAAGGTAGGTGAAACATCTGGAAAAGAGAAAGGAGCAGGGACCAAGGAGGTTATTGCAACTGCCCAACAATGATTCATTGTTTAATGTTCTCCCTGCTTCCTTCCCTCTCTCCCTTCTCTACTGACCCTTCTTACCTATCCTCCCTCATTCTCTTCTCTCTCGCTATCTCTCTCTCACACACACACTTGGTTGTCTTTTCATTCATGAAAACTTAAAAGAAACCTCTCACTCTCTACTCGCTCACATAATTGCTTGTTAATCAAATTATATGTACTTAAAGCTTTCTCTCCCTCTCTTTCAGTGACCTGAGCATGAACAACATCAGTGAAATTCAGCCCAGAGCCTTCCACAGACTGCATCTGCTAACCGAACTGTGAGTCGCAATACTCACTCAAACAAAATTACCATAATTTATATGTGACAAGAAGTTGTGTGAGACACAAGCAGCAATATTGCTAGCCGGAGAAAATGCAGAGGAAGAGGAGGACAGGAATGATAGGTGATCTCATAATTCTTGTCAAGTAAGGTTTATCACGTTACATTTTTTATCTCTCTGAACCCTGTCTTAACTGGACTACTGTATATACACCACCGGTGAAAGGTTTTAGAACAACTCAATTTTTCCAGTTTGAATGTGCCAACGTGTTCTAAAATTAAAACATCAGTCAAGACACTCACATATTGATTAGCCATTTATTGCAATGGAAATACATTTATCTTTGACGGAGTCGTTCTATCCAAGGGTCAGGCTCTTAGGAGGAGCAATTTACTGAGGGATGGTTGGTAATGCAGATTATTATTATATTTTTGCAACAGTAAAATAGATTTCACAGATAAATGTTCAGTGAAGTCACTGTCAGAGTTTGCATTGTTCTGCAGCTGATGCAGATAGACAGTATAGAGGAAGGTGGAAGCAATTGCCATACAGCAACACATAGCAACACAATGATGGGAAAATGTGTCCAAACTTTTGACTAAATGCATACAGTATTTACGTCCACTAAAGGGGAAGGCCCAGACCTTAAATTAGAAACATGTAGTGATTGTGGAACTGATGTCAACAGATGACATGATATGCTGCACCAGTGCCATGCTTAAATAGCTTTGCCAATTTCACAAATAAACAATTGGAGCTGAAAATAAATTGAATAGTTTTTTTCCACTCATTTACTGTAAGTAGCCTTTTGCAGATGTGACAGCCAAACACACTTATGCATGGAAAGGTGTATAAAAAAAAATTTGAATCTTGATCTGCATTTTAAATGAAGGAAAGTCCTACACTTCTACGTGTTGTAATGGTCTCACCATATTACTTCTAGACAGTGTTGGGAATAACGGGTTACAAAGTAACTCCATTACTTTTGGCGGTAACTAGTAACGTAATTAATTTTTTCAATTAAATAACAGTTACATTATTGAAATATAAATGGGCTCGTTACTCGTAATTTTTTTTCTTTCATGAATTCTCCAATTTCCTGTTTTTAAGTAAGGGATAATGCCCGAAGAGGTGTCCAATATCACCTGATAATGGACTACGCGGAGGCGTGAACCGTCCGACGCACAGCGGTGTCCATTATTAGGTGATTTTGGACACCTCGAAAGGCATTATCCCGCTTATACCATGGTCACTTTTCAACGATTTTTTTTACAAACATTAATTTATGTTTTTAGGCGTTTTGCAAAAGAAATTTAACGTTTTTTAACCTTAGCCAACTCTGATATTTTATAATCCGTTCAGCTCGTAGAACCAACACCGGCTTTCCCTTGGCTGAGCTATTAGCCCGAAAGATAACGTTATGATAGCAATATTCAAAGGCAATAACATTGTGTATGGTTGACAAACCATATATCGTTGGAAAGCCTGATTCGTTACCTTTACAACGAGGTACAACTTGTAAGGATCGTGCATTCGTGGAATGAGCAACACAGCTAACCGTGTGGGTAGCGGCCCAAAGAAATGTGCCAATCTCCTTCACATGGGTCTTGACCTTGATCTTTAGCCAGGCCCAGCTCCATTTGCACCTCAGCCCTGAGTCAAGCTGTGCTATATAAATTGAATCCTTCTCTTTAAGCTCGCTCATTCTGGACAAAACAATTGTCAATATTTTACGTGCTGGACCAGGGTTACTTTTTCATGATCATGAACATTCGTTAAGGCTAAGTCCGACTGCATTAAATCAACGTTAAATGATCCGCCAGAGCAGGGGCCTCATGTATAAAGGATTGCCAGCTGTCATACCAGAAGATGGCGTACGGCCAAAACTCGAAAAGTACCTACGCGAGAAAATGTGTCCTGCTTAGCGGCCTGTCATCAGGTATTAGCGACTAAATAAAGTCGGCGGAGTGGAAAACTGTCACTATTTGCGCCCTTTCTTGTTTTTAACCTATATCACTTTGAGATTTAGCTAAATATAAAGTGCATTACAAATAAAACTTGAGAGGGTACAATTTCGTTGTAGGGTCTGCTTGCTTGCTTGGTTGCAGGGGTCCGTATTTAAATTACATTTTACAACTGATATTTCTGTATATTTTGTATAAAATTGCATAGCTTACTAATTATATATAAAGATTACATAGATTTAAAAGCATATTTTTTTCTGCTCATTTACAACTCAAAATACTAAGAATGAAGGGTAGAATGTTGTCTAAATAGTTGTCTTCTCATTTCCCCTGCAAGAGGGTATGGTACGGTGGCCCTGAAGTGCAACACACAACGGCAAATAGCAAAACACAACTGCAAATAGCAAAACACAACGGCAAATAGTAAAACACAACGGCGAATAGAAAAACACAACGGCAAATAGTAAAACACAACGGCGAATAGTAAAACACAACGGCAAATAGAAATACACAACGGCGAATAGGAAAACGCAACGGCAAATAGTAGGGAGGACAAACGTTCTGCTCTCAATGTAATCACAACGGAGAGTTCCAAGCGTCAACAAATGCCAAACTGAACTTATTGCTCATTTAACATTATGATAAAAAACACAATTGTGATATTTAATGTACAGTACGATGTACGCTGATATTATCAGTACATTTACTTTCGAAAACAGTAGTCAATTTTCGTTTGATGACTGAGTTGTTAGCGTAATTAGCCTCTGTAACGACATATACGATAGCGGTCTGTGATACATCCGTTTTCAATCGTTAAAATGATAAACATGCCTCACATATCGATGAACCTTTTATGATTTATTATGACATTATATTACTAGTAAACAATTCATGGGTACAATTGTCCTTATATACCTGTAGTTTTAAACCAGTGTAGCTCACTGTAATGCTGTACGCGACGCGGTTTAGAAAAACTTGGAATTCTACTGCTGTTTAGGAAGCCAAACGGCGACAGTAAAATCTCGGCACTCCCCTTACAAAAATCAAAATTCCCAGATGAGTTTTTCAATTGGTGAATCAACCTGTCACTCAAATTAGAGCCAATCCCTGTGTGAATACCATCCCGTATGTGGCAGAGGTTTTCCCATTTTAAGAGGTCTGTAAATGGCTGAGAGCACTTTGAGCCATTGCCTACTAACCTGAACTTCAATGCCACAGCCTCAATTTGATGTCATTGTGTTCATGAAGGTCTCCTCTACAGGACTGTGAAAACCGCAAACATTTCCCAGCTGGGGGATTTTTTATAATCAAGCTTATGTCCTAGGAGTGCCCCTGTTTAAGAGCTACATTTTGAGTGCTAACAAACTCCCCATCGCTCTACCCAGCCAGTTACTAGCTTGCCACGAGCATTCTTCTCCCTGCTTCACTAACAAAATATGGACAGATGTGCCTTGTTTTCGCTCATTTAATCCGATCGCCCTTAAAATCGGTTAACATATACTGGAAACGTACATCTACGAATCTGTGGTCTCAAATATCCATAAAGATTAACATTTTTTAATTCCAGCGCGTTCAAACAGTCCCCTCAGTAAAGGTTGGCTAGCAATTTACAGCAGCAGCCTGGCCCAGACAGGTGGGGGGAGGGGCGCAAAGGGCAGACTTAATAGTGGTATTTTGTTCCAACTCATTTTTTAGACAACTCATTCATTTGTAGCAGATAAACATCTAAAAACATTCGAGCTAGTAGGCCCGAAAACTAGGATTGATCCAATGCCTGTGCGAATACCGTCCCGAATGTGGCACTGGCGTTTTAACAGTTTAAGACGTCTGTAATTAGCCGAGTGGTCTTTACACCCTTGGCTACTAACCTGAACTTTAATGCCACAACCTTAACTTGATGTCAATCTGTTCAGAAAAATGTCCTCTACAGGACTGTGAAACCGCTAAAATCTTCCAGTTGGGACATTTGAGATATTTGAGTTTAAGTCCGATGAGTGCCTGCAACCATTCACTGCAACGCTTCATGGAACTCGACTCGGAATCTGAGCTTAAGGGACGCTTGACAAAAAAAGACAACATTTGGCGTGTCAAGCATTTTAGAATTGTTAATGTGATGTGTTCCCTTCGTATTTAAGACGAAATACTTCACAAGCAAGAGGTTTGTTAATGTAACTGTATACATATCTCACTCATATTGGCTAATCAGCTAACATGTTAAAGTAGTTTACATCCAAAGTCGCTGTTGTAAAACTAGCCTCTTTTTCACAAACTGCTGATTAACGGAAGGAGCTTCAAGGTAAAATTCAAAACCTTTAAAAACGTCTACATTTAGAAAATATTGTTGATATTATTGTGCACACGTATTTTAATATCGTAAATATGTCATTTAATTCCATAATTTCACCAGGAATAACTAATAAAAACGTATTTCAGGAAAAACGCTCAAACGGGTTTGTCCTCCCTACAAATAGGAAAACGCAACGGCAAATAGGAAAACGCTACGGAAAATAGGAAAACGCAACGGCAAATAGGAAAACACAACGGCATTAACTTCTGACGGAAAAGGTAGGGCCTATCTAGCAGAAGACAGACCCTCCTGGTTGGACAGACAGACTGTCTGTCTTTTAACAGGAAGAAGCGGTGAAAAACACGTTTGAATGGTTTTCGACGGGACAGATAGCAGCAACTATCTCGATTTACTGACATTTTCGGAATACTAAAACATAATATCAATTGGTTACTGGTGTGTTGCATCATGTATATGTCTCATACTTTATTAACAGTCATGTATTACATGATTAATCTATAACAATAGGCAGCCATATTGTGAAGCAGAGCTAGAAATGGCTATGCTAGCTGCGTACTGTAGCCTAATGATTGAGGACTATTGTTCTACTGAACATTTAACTTTCGACTGTTGAAGTAAATGGGACTTGTTAAACACGTTTTTTTATTCATCAGCCCACTTACAATTTACCACGTTAACAACGTGTTATGTTCTCTGTACTTGTATGCAGTGATGGGCAAGCTACTTGATATGTGTTGCTCTCGTAGGTTAGTTATAACGAAGTTAAGTCTTATACTCGCTGTGAAATATTTTACTGTTGATTGTTCTTCTACGGGTACAGTCCTGCACTTTTTGTGGTTCATGTTGTTTTAATTTGTTTGTATAACTGCATGCTTTTTTTCACAATGTATGCTTCATGTTTTGGCTGCTTGCAAGGTTTGGGACTACCTTGTTGTTATGATCAGTGACCTATGCTCTTTTGTAAAGCTCTCTCTTGGAAGTCGCTTTGGATAAAAGCATCTGCTAAATGGATAAATGTAAATGTGTAGTGAGCTAAGCTACTAGCTACTCAACAATACATTCAGCGTTACTACACAGAAGCTGTCATAGAAATTAAGCAAGCTAAGTTACAAAAATCAGTCAAAAGTAGCTTGATACATTACTTTCAGTTAAACAAACTGCATGCCAAGTCATTACAATTTTAGTGATCAACACAACTGTCAGCCAGATAAAGGCTAACATGTGTTAAGATATATTTATGGAACAATAGCCAAATCCAAAATGCTAATGACAATTGCTGTTATCTAGTCAGACTTGCCGCGCAGCCACTGTGTGAGTGGAGATGAGACGATCATAGCCCTCGCTGTACTCAGTTCTAGTGAGATCGGTTGTAACGTGAACTGCAGAACGGGATATGTGAGATGCTTTCCCCGTGCTTGGCTTTTCAGATGTGTCCAGGAGAAATTAGCTTTCGAGGACGCTACTGCGCTACTAGATCAATAAAAGAGCTTAGCTACTGAAAAGTTACTTAGTTTTTATAATTAGCGACGTTACAGCCAAGCTACTGACAAATGTAGTTAAACTAGTAGCGTCGCTAAGTAGCGAAGCTACTGCCCATCACTGCTTATTTTATGCCAGGTTGCTTTGCTTCTTGTCCTAAGACTTTCCGTGCCCAGTCGGACCCTGTGTTGTTCTGTGCACCTGACAATAAAAGACTTGAACATTTATATTTGTAGTATCCTACTTGATGCAAGTTGAATCTAATCTAGATAGCAATCACACCAGCAACTGCTCAATTTAAAACAAGGAGTTTGGTAAATAGAACAGAATATACAAGGCAACCAATTGCATTCATTAAAACATTTTATTATACAATATGTCCAGTGAGAGGGTCATTGTCTTTAGTGTGTGGACCTGAAATTTCTGCCGAGCGTTGAGAGCTAGATAGACTATAGGAACCCTTGATCTGCAATTAATTGTTGCTAGCTCTAATCACTAACTACGCTAATAGAGGGTTTTCACCGACGCGTCATCAAACCGGTGGTCGCCATCTTGGAGGCACTCCGCATCACAACAAAGCACTGGCACTGAAGTATACCCCGAACGTCGTCAAGGAAAATTGTGAATTATTGCCGTGTTTCAGGTTGTACAAATAGGACAGTTTGTGAAAAACATTTGGTACATTATCGACTTCCAAAAGTTATTAAAAACCAGGGAAAGGAATGCCAGAGATTGTCAGAGGAAAGGAGGCGCTTGTGGTTGGCAAAGCTCAACCAAGATCTACGAGGGGAAAATCTGGACAACATACGGATTTCTTGTCAGGTTTTGAGAAATGTTTATTTCAGCGGCTCATGACACATTTTCTATTGTAATGATAATATTTTTAATAGTAAATAGAAAAACAATTACTGCTTTTATTATTTTTACTGTGCGCTTATTTAACCGTAAAGCTGACATTGACATAATATAATTCATATAAAACTACTGCATGTGTATGGGTTCGCAAGAAAACCAGGTAGCTTTAGTTAACAATAACGGGATATCCAACTGAAGGCAGAATCACCAGGTCGTCACGGATCCAAGTAGAGGGAGCTAACTGGTAGGGATCTGCACCGCCAATAAATCCTAATTTCTCAAAATATCGACCCCTTTTCTTGTGGTCCAATTCCTTCCCTATATGCCTTTGGATCTTGGACGCGTTTTGATGACAATTTCGGTCGTTTAGACATGGCTATAGTTGTACCAAAGAGTATAGAATATACGTTCTTTGGTTGTACTCCGTTCAGTTGTTTACACCGAGTGCCTCCAATATGGCCGCGCATCCGGGTTACAACCCAGAACGTGACGTCGGTGAAAACCCTCTATAGGAGAAGACTAACTTTGTACGCCAACAAACACCGATAACTAGAACTAATTTGACAAACGTGACTTCAAGTGCTTATACTCATCCTGATGTTGTGATTAGTTGAGAACATATCAACTATCACTTGTATGTAGCCTATGCCTTGCATCAAAATTATTCTTAAAAATAGTGAAAGTATTTTCGAGGGATTCATGTTTTCAAAATAGGCGTTCTCCTTCCTGTTATAAGAGAGACAGTCCGTCTGTCCAATCAGGAGGGTCCATCTTCTGCTAGATAGGCCCTACCTTTTCCGTCAGAAGTTAATGTCTTTGTGTTTTCCTATTTGTCGTTGTGTTTTCTTATTTGCCGTTGCGTTTTCCTATTCGCCGTTGTGTTTTCCTATTCGCCGTTGTGTTTTCCTATTTGCCGTTGTGTTTTACTATTTGCCGTTGTGTTTTGCTATTTGCCTGTGTTTTGCTATTTGTCGTTGTGTTTTGCTCTTTGCCGTTGTGTTTTGCTATTTGCCGTTGTGTGTTGCACTTCAGGGCCACTGTAGTATGGTGATCAGCAACCTCATTTGAATCAAAACGAATACATTTGGCTGACCGGTGTAAAAATTGACCTAATTTCTATGACTCAAACGTCATTGGAAGTTTTTCCCTTCTCGTGATATTTCAGGCATTTAGCCTACTCATATTGCATTCATTCATTAATAAAGAACCCCCTTTGAAGCTTATATTAACAACGTTACCAGCAGTAACTATCTCAGATGGAATCGCGATTCAAATAGTACCATCTGCTAACTGAAAAGTAAATTGTAGGCTACTATACTACTAGACTGTTTTGGTAGCGATTGCGTTGGTTGAATTCGATTTAACGTTACTTCCGTTTTACGGTCTAAGCTGAAATGAATTATTTTCATGAACAGATTGACCAAGTTTAGGCTGTGGCAATGGAGTTCAGATTAGTAGTCACTAGTCAGATAGTTTCACCTATTGAAAAACTTTTGATTTAAGTAAGGGTAGTGTCGAACATGTGCCGCCGTTTGACTTCCTACTGTACGTACTGTAAACAGCTGTGGAGATGGTTTTCTTTAGCTACTAGACTAGGCTTTTTTATTTTTTAAGTATACTTAGTATAAAACGTATACTATTATCATGTTCCTTAAAGTATACTAGCAGTGTACTTATTTATATACTATTTTTGTATTAAGTAAACTGAATTGGCCCACTTTTTAGGTCATTTAGTACAATTTAAAGTACACTTATAGTTTATTTCAATTTTGAATACTGCAAAGTAGCCTGTGTAGTGCACTTTCAGTTCATCAAGTATACTTCTTAAAGTACTTCAAAGTATACCTTGCAGTGTTTCCCACAGATTAGAAATCTAGTTGTGGCGGGGAGGGGGGTGGGGGTCGTCAGGCCGGGGGGGGGGGTCGTAATAATTCCATCGTTAATAATTCGTTACACAGTTAATTTGTTAATAATTTGTTACATTAAATATTAATCCTAGATGATTCACACCTTCACAAAATTAACAACAACTAATATATCATTTATGCATTATGCATGTAGCCACGCTAGTGCTAAACAACTATTTAACTGGTCGGCTCCAGGACGCCGGGTAAGTAGCTAGCTCCTGAGACTTCTCACCAAAAGAACGAAGGGGAACCTTCGAGTAAGGTACCTAGCGAAAAGTAGCCTCAACTTTCCTCGACTTTTAGCTACGGCACTAATGATATAGCTTTCAGTCTTACTAGAACGGCGAATGTATGCATTGTTGCTAACGTGTGCTGACGTTGTGACTGTGCATATGTGAGAAAGACGCATGAGTGACAGAGAGACGGAGGGAGAGCAGGGGAAAGGAAATGCAGCTGAACGAATACGCTACGTGTTTTAACCTAAATAGCGATAAAAAAATGTTTCACGAAACGCAATGTGTGGCGGCCGGTGTTGATTCTGTGGCGCACCGCCACAAATTAGTCTATGTGTGGGAAACACTGCCTTGGAATACTTTAAAGTAACCTGTGTAGTGTACTTTCAGTTCATCAAGTATACTTCCTAAAGACCCTCAAGGTATACTTTACAAAACTTTCAAGTGCACTTTCATTTAATGTAAGTACTTCAGGAAGTAAACATCTAAATTCAGTTTTACTTTTTCCATTAATACTCCAATTGATAATTATAAGTATAAGATTATAGGGCTTCAGAATGTTTTGGCAGTGATTAAGGTTACTAGCCTGAGGTTGTCATACTCATAATTCTAGTCAGAATATGAGTCTGATAACTCTCCGTTGGGCTTTGACTACAGGGCGTGTTTCAAACGAGCCTGGAAAACAAATGCCTCTTCACTCAATTGGATAGATCTACAACCAATCAGAGCAACAGAGTATGTGACGTATGTTAAGCACCGCATAGTTGTTGTCAACGGAACTAAACTACAAGCAGACTTGAAGTATGCTTGAAGAATGAATACAAACGATTTTTGCCGGTGTTGTAAAATTAATTTAAGGGTAGGGAGAGTACTTGTTCACACGGTCAACCTTTTTGAGCGAAACAATAAAGGGCAATGCATATACGAACAAGTTCTCCGTTTAGGATTACAACTCCATCGGGGCCAGCTGATAAATTAAACTTTTACCGAATCCGTAGGAAGGACGGCAAAAACATATTTTCCATCGATAAATGCCTTGATTGCGTCTCCCTGTTCCTCTTTCAAAATTAATGCGCTGTCGATGTCTTCTAAAACAGACTCGATGGCAGAATCATAACGTCCCAGATCTCCAGCGGTAGCCATGTTTGTTCAAAACGAATTCAACTTAAGCGCTCTTTTGTGACGTCGGTGATTACGTTACTGTTGATCATCTGTCCATCATCGTATAAAGCCCGCCCTGGCAATTTAATTGGTTCGCCCAGATTCTGGTTTTCTGTAGTTGGTCCCCAATACGAGACCCTCCAGACCCAACTTCCCGACCAAATTTTTTTGGGGCGGGGAGAAGTTGGGCTGGCAGCCAGGCTATAAGGTTACAGCTTCAATACCAAAAACGATTCAATGTGCAAAGCATAATAGATTTTCATAGACTTAAATAATTAGAATGAGATGGATCTAAAAAAAGTTACCTGTAATGTAATGTTAATGTACTTTAAAAACAATTGGGCTGTTTTTGCTGAATAAAATAATACAAAATAAAAATAATAGAAAACGTACATCCTACTCCAGAAGAAATGTATACCTGTTTCTAAGCATACTTCTTAGAAGTATATCAAAAGTGAACAATTTTCAAAGCATACTTAAAAGTACATCAAAAGTGAACTATTTTATAAGTATACTTCTTACAAAAGTGAACTATTTTCAAAGCATACTTAAAAGTATATCAAAAGTGAACTATTTTCTAAGGATACTTCCTAAAAGTATATCAAAAGTGAACTAAAAGTGTACCATCTATATTTTAGTATACTTATAGTATACTCTAATATACTTCTTTTTTGTAAGGGACAGTACAGCGTTGTAGTGAGCTACACTGGTTTGAAACCACAGGTAAAGATCATTTCACCAACAAATCGTTAACTTGTAATCTAATGTCATAATGAATCCTACAACGAAAATGTATTTGTGAGGAATGTTTATTTTAACGATTGAAAACAGATGCATCATAGACCGCTGTAGCAGAGAATGTCTAATAAAGGGAGAACTCCCACTCTCGGGAAACCTCTGGGTTCTGAACTGGTTGCAGTTCCACTCAAGTTCCATATGAGGGCGCTAACAGTCGAGTGCAGAATGAATGGAGGTCTGTGGAGCTATACCCCTCAAAATCCATTTTTCTCAGGATATAATTTTTTGTCCAGTAATTTGAATTCTGAATTCGAAAGGGGAGGCAAAAAAAATACCCACCGCTGGGTGTTGGATTTTTTAAAAGTCGCCTTTCCGTTCTAAAAAGCCTTTGAAAATGTATTTGACGTCATACACATCGTACGACCAGAGCTACTGCTTGACAGCAAGCTCTGGTTACTTCCACTTTTTTCTCGAGTCATCGACAACACAGCTGACAGGTTAGGCTCTCCCTGTCAATACACATGCTAGAAAGAGTTTTGGCATGCTAATGTTGTTGCTAATGTTGTTGCTAATGTTGCTAATGCTCTGAAATTCTGGTTCTGCTTCGGATGCCATCAAGCGGGATCTCTGGTCCTTGTCAGTCCTTCACTAACCAATCAGCATTCATTAGCAGAATGCTAGCGTGTTATGGGCAACAACGACTTACCCTGTAAGAAATCGAAAGGACATAAGTACTCGTTCATTCAACTTTTGACCTGTAATCCATGTTGAACATGCAAAAACTAAAATTAAATCTGAGATTTATCAACGACTATCAGACGAAAGAGACAAATTTAGCCGTTTAGCTCCATAGACTCCCATTCATTTTGCACTCGACCGCGATCACTCCCAGTGGAACTCTGGTGGAACTGCAACAAAATTGGGTACAATGGGGCTTAATAGGAAGTGGGCAGGCTCTCCTTAAACAGGCTCTGCTACTGTTTCCGAAAGTAGATGTAACTACTTCCTTATATCAGCTTATATTGTACATTAAACTTCACAATTGTGTTTCATATCACAAAGTAAAATGAGTAAATAGTTATCGCCCTGGCCTCTTTGCTTGTGGCTTTTCTGCAGCTGCCTTGCAGTAAAGCAGTTGGCCTAGCTATCTCCCAGATGTTAACAAGCTGCTAAACTAATGTTCTGCTTGAGGTAGTCACGCGAAATTTCGTGATGTTAGTGACGACAGTAGCGTCAGTGACTGTGGCTAGCAAGTTAGCCACCGTTTGCTTCACTTTTGCCACAAAAACGTAATTAAAACCTAAACTGTGCAACGGAACATAAATCCCAATAGAACCAACGCAATTGTGACCAAGACGAACCTTTTGACATCGACGTTGTGTATGTAGTCCAAATATTGACTGATCCTTAGGGGCGCGAAAATAAACAATAATAATAATAAAAATTGCTGCAAGCAGCGATGTGGGTTCCTCCGCAAAATGGCAAAATATTATAAAAATGTACATTGTAGAAGGTCAAAAGTTGGACAACAAGAGAGCAAAACTACTTCATGTTTGGCAAACCACAAGTTCAAGTCTTTTGTTTTTCAGGTACACAGAACAACACAAGGTCAGACTGGGCACTGAAATTCTTAAGACAAGACAACGCAAGCACCTGGCATAACATAACATATAAGTACACAGAACATAATTTGCATCTATAACAACAGGCTGAATGGGGATTTGAACTCATGAGCATAAGGTTACAAGTCAGTCTCTCTATCCTCTCTGCTACACACCAACTGTTGAGATTGTATGAATTAGGGCTGTCCCCGACTAAGATTTATTTTGGTCGACCAAGACTCGACTAAAACGTCTGAAAATCGACAAATAGAAATTTGAAAAACTTTTTTCTAGAAAAAATAAAGTACAAACATGTTCCCGATCTGACTCAATGGCTGCTGGACTTTGCAGATTCAGCCGCTAATAGCCTACTACTAATAAGACTCGTATCACCAGTCCTGGGGCCTATTCCATAAAGGCCGCTCAAAAAAGCTAGACTTAAAGTCCTAAACCAGACTTGAATAAGTTTAATTAGTCAAGCGGGGCTTAAGCGGTTCCATAAAGGCCAATTTCAGATCACGCAGTCCTACTAATTCAAGTCAGATTTATGTAGTCAAGCTAATTGCGCGTGCACCCTATTTTTTAACAGCCCGAGAAGTAAAACATGGATCATAAAATCCACCAAAGCAAAAGCAATGCACACGGCCACATGACTTCTTCCAGAAAGAACGTCCCCTTTAAATTGTGTACAATGACAGCTTCTTCATCCACCGCTTCAATCAAAGTAAAATGACACGCCATGATTGACGTCATGAACGATAAGACCTTCGTTGATTAATTACCCTCTAAACTAATCTAAATTGACTTTTTTGACATCGTTTAAAATAAATAGCCTACTATTAAAACATTATCCAGTAGCCTAGTGCTAACTTTTTAACATGGGTTTTGTGTCGGGGAAATGGAGGGCGGATTTAGGTTTGTTTTGCAATTGTAGGCTACTGTTAACAATTATATTGCTATGATAATTATACTCGGATAATTTAGATTGAGATGTAGGCCTATGCCTGATGCCTAAACATTTGAAATCACAAACTAACATCCATACATTTAACGGCTATGGTGCGTAGCCTATCAAAGCATTGTTCATCATTGTTTAATGCATTAGGCTAAATGTTGTAGCCTATGTAGACTATTTACGTTGATTTTCTATCAATGTTGAACTGATGAGAATAAGAAAATGAGAATATACGTGGTAAATCATCGTCTTCCCGTTGGGTCAGTGTTACAGGGACGTCTGGTTAAGCACCAAGTCACGCTAAGCCTGACAGTTAGTCTGACCCTGACCAGACTAGTTTCGTAGCCTAAGTTTCCATAGTAACCGAGTTCGAACTACGTTGAGCTAGCTTTATGGAACCGAATGAACAAGAAATGAGTCCGACTAATTTACATAAGTCTGGCTTAATCGGTAAACTCGCTTTATGGAACAGGCCTCTGTTGTAACCGAATGCTGATGGTATTTAGTATCTCTTACAATGTACTACAAATTAAAAATATTATTTGTTTAACATGCAAATCATCAGCGCGCGCTTATCACTGCCTGAAAACTTGCAGCATGCAAACTTACCTAGAAACTGAGTGGGGAACGGTGCAACAGAAAAAGATTATGTTGTCTTGGCCGGAGAAGATAATGTTATTCGATTTGGATGTGATTCTTATAATAGGCATATTCATTTTTCAACCCAGCGCGTTAGCATGAGCGAAGTAGGGCTAGGCCAACTTACGTTTTTCAGGTGATAGGCTACATCATATTTAACGTAAAACTATGAAAAATAAACCGTTGTTGGCAGTTTGCATTCAACGTTTTTTGAGTCACCCGGCACTTTGTAAATGTACTTTAATGAAATGCTGCCACACCACAGATTTCTTTGCCATTTTGAATAATAACACCGACAAAGTAGGCTATGGCAGAGTTTGTAGTTCGGCAATCAATTGTGCTCGTGCCTAGTGCAAAATACCAAACCAAAACAAAGCTCAGATTAACGAAAGGGAAAACAGTAACACGTTTTCTTTTAATTTATATATTTTTAGAGTTGCTTTATTTGTAAAAAATAATATAATCTACAATTTTTGTTGAACATTTCGTTAATTCAGCAATGATGACACAAGCGGGAATCAGATCTCACACTGCCATACGGCAGCTCGACTAAAAAATCTTAGTCGATCAAGAGCATATCGACCAGAAAATCGACTAGTCGACTGAGTGGGGACAGCCCTAGTATGAATAGAAAGGGCATAGTATTACCTTTGGTCAGCTTTGGGACAAAGGTTAAGAAACGGTTGGCAATTCAAAGTGAAATTGCATGCAATTGTGCATGGTATTTCAGAATGATGTCATCCTGTTTAACGAAACAGATAATCAAAATGATGACAGGCCAAAATATAATGGCTGCATTCCAACCTACGACCTTATACTTTACAGGTCACCATCCCAGCCCATTGAGCTATTCTCAGTGTTGAATAGTCTCATGTTCAGTAACTGTATTAAAAAGTAAGCTGTTTCTCCGTGGTAAGCGTTGTTAGATTCAGCCAAAGTTGAAACTGCGTGTACATTTCCTATAAAAATGGAACAAAGGGATGACTGGGTTGCTGCTGTAAAGAATAACTTACTTATAGTTTTTTTAAAAGGTTGTTTGGAGTGCCATAATTTGTCATGAAAGGGAATTTCAAATCATGCCTAGCATCAGTGGGGATGTGTCCTGGCTTAGGTTACTGAAATGAATTTGTGCAACAGACAAGGGATCCACCTGAACAATCAATTTACTTCATTAGAGATAACCATTAACGTTATCTCTACCATGGGTAGACTACAAGTACATGTACATTTAGTCATTTTAGCAGACGCTCTTATCCAGAGCGACTTACAGTAAGTACAGGGATATTCTCCCCGAGGCAAGTAGGATGAGGTGCCTTGCCCAAGGACACAAAGTCATTTGGCACGGGCGAATATCGAACCAACAACCTTCTGATTAAAAGCCCGACTCCCTAACGGCTCGCCCATCTGACCTCCAGTAGCTAGTTACTGTGGTAAACCTGGCTTGTTTTGCAGTGGTTTACACAGTCTCGCTAAACAGATGATTGGAGGGTTGTGATTGGCTCAAATAAACACGTAGTGCTATGTTTTACAACCGGAGGATTTATCGGAAGACTAGAAACCGTTTTGTCAGAATAAAAAATAAAAAACTATGCCTCTGACTGGTTTTGAACCTACAACCCTTTGCTTACCAGCACAACATCTCAGCCAATTGAGCAATTCCCAGGCATGGAATACACAAAGTTCAATAACTGGATAATAAAAAAAGCTGTTTCTCCAATGGCGAGCATTGTCCGATCTGGTCCAAGTTCAAACAGCTGTTATTTAGTCGTATTTTGACATATCAAGGTAAAACTTTGCATGGTACTTCAAAGGCATGTCACCTTAAAGCCTATTAGGTTTGAACCATCCTTCAAAAATACATTTGATTTAGTGGCACAAACATATTGAGGCAATGTGGACATTTACATAAATACACCCCTTTCAGCCATTTTGTACTTGATTCCATTGCCTTAAGTAACATTGTTAAATACGTCAATGATACATATCTGTACCAAATTTGAAGGTTTTCGAAAATTATCACCGTACAGGAAAATCCATCATGGCGGACCTTATGGGTCCTTGAGGCTTTTTTGTTTCTCGTTAAAAAAAATGAGGCATGCACACCAAGTTTCAGAAGAATTGGAGCAATGGGGTGGAAATGCCATCACTTTGAAAATTTGACTTTTGGGCGTGGCCTGTGGTGCCCCCTATGGTCCGATGTGGCCATTATTTGGTGTGGGGGTACCCACTTGGATGTAATATCAATATGCCAAATTAGAAAATGTATGACAAGGGACTTTTTGAGATATTGGAGCGCAAGGAGAAGAATAAATTTAAATAAGAAGAATAAGAATACCAACAATAACAATAGGTTCCCTCCTACCGGAGAAACCCTAATAATACCAACAATAACAATAGGTTCCCTCCTACCGGAGGAACCCTAATAATATATAGGATGTGAGATAACAATGGTTGTGCCCTTCCCGAAGGCAAGTAACACCCAATCATCATTATTATTATAGGGCCATAAATGCTGTGGGTTCAGTGAACCCGACCATGGCAGAAATTAAGAAGAAAAGGTCCGATGTAAAACCTTAAATGAAGAAACGAGTGGTGGCGCATCGTAACAGCATGGCAGCTATAGGGTTAGCGTGACATGCAGAGCGTCTGCTAAATGTAAATGTAAATATAGCATTTCCCGTTTGGGGTTTTGGCATTTTGATGTTATCATCCGCATTAATGATCAAACTTAAATTTTTATGTTTTTTGAACATTCAACTTCATTACTGTAGTATTTGAAACTTTATTCTGTAATATTTGGTGAGTTTCGGCACTTTTCAGTTCGAATTTGCCACGTTACAGAGCCAGACAAGACTTAACGTACGGTCCGCATATTCTCACGTCTGCTCAAAAGTTTCCGTGACGGTCCGCACATTCTCACGTCAAGTAAATCTTTATACATCACAAAGTGTGCGTGAAAACCAGCGTACGCAAGCTTTTTGTGCGTACGCAACGTTTATACATGAGGCCCCAGGTGTTTCGATCACTCATTAAACCAGACACCACTTGGTCTTGTTTCATTTTGTGTTCGTTTTCATTTCGCTCAAATCTTACAACAATATATAGATTAAAAATCAGATAACAATACTAATGCAGTGGAGGAGATAGCCAATTGCCAAAAATCCTTCACATTGATTTAGCTCTAACATTGTAGGTAGGCTACAACACATTTCGCTGATCTTACGTTAGCTGGCAAGCTGACTAACCGTAAAGCTGACTACTGTAGCCTTTTCAAAGAAGACGCTGCAGTTCACTTGATTGTGATTGGCCAAATGACTCGACTGACGTGTCACCAAAGATGCTTTATTGTGAAGACGACCGCTGTAGGTTTTTGAAACTCCCGTTTATGGGAAATTGTACCCCCCCCCCCCAATAAAAACTCTCCGGATCTGCACGCTTCACGTGGATGACATATTTTTTCTCATTCAAAATTGATATTTTTACTGAAAAGTGACAAGTTTGCAGGTATGCATATGGCCTACTAGTACTAGGCTACAGTATGGCTGCAGCCTGTGGAGCGAGTTGAATAGCAAATGGATGTGAGATGACCGCATCAGAGTTGACATATTCTCCAAACAGTGATTATAATTTGACAGTATGTTTAACAACAAGACTAGCCAGCTATCAAGCCATGTCATTGTCCCCTAATAAAATCTAGATTTTTAAGAAGAAAATAATCGGCCATGTGTAGAGTTTCGGTTACTGTCGTGTTGGCCGCAGCCTGTCTGAAGTAGATTGACTAGCGAAGTGAATAGCGAATGGTGAGATGAGTGGTTACGTGACACTGTCTGACACAGTAGCCTACATTCAGAAAAGTAACATTTTTCAAATAGGTTAAAATAAATATTGAAGTCACTCATTGTTGTAAATACAAGTTAGTTTGTTAAAGTCTTTCAAAATTGTAAATGGAGGCTTTGACTCTGTCCCTGTTGTTATGGTTACTTATTTCAGACACTTTGAGAAGGCTCATATATGTACCCAGCGCAGTAATTTCGAACGGTGAAAAGACAGTTTTGCTACAATGACGTAGTAGGTGTCCGTTATCACCCGATAATGGACACCCCTGCAGCCAATCAGAATCGAGTATTCACCCAGACCATGGTATAATCAGAGCCTGTTAAAGGAACTTAAAGGAACTTAACTTAAACAACTTTACGGCGACGCAGTGTATGAATGAATCAATCCGCATTTTAGACTAGCCCACACAATGGCCGACAGTTTGGACCATGCAAGCTTTTTGTCATGGAAATATCAACATTATTTTTCCCTTGTCCAGATCAAGGATAAAAATATACTGGTTAGTTGTAGTTTGTGTGCAGGTGCGAAAACCTTATCCACTGCAAAGAAAAGTAATCATAATCTTCACAAGCACCTGGTAAAACAACACGCTTCTACAAAGCTAATCGCAAAAGAACCCAGTGCTAGCTCAGCTGATCAAGCTTTCGGAGCCACTTCATCAAAATAACCGAGGCTTGATTTAAACAGAAGTATTTCCAGTCTGTAAGCCAGGCAGAACTAAACAGACTGATTGCCAGGTATGTTGTCAAGACATGCAACCTATTTCAACAGTTGTGTCCGTTGCCTTCAGGCAACTAATTAGCAAAATTAAATGATATAACATTTTACAGTTGCCTTCAGGGTTGTCAACTTCCTCAACCCCAAATGAGGGGCACTTTCTATGCACCTGCGCCAACAGCTGACTAACAATAAAGGAAATCGCAAGGTTTCATCAGCCATAACATAAACCTACTCATTTCAGTGTAATGTTTCAGTGTTGTTTTCATGAAATAGCATTAGACTCTAACCATATGCCACAGACACTGAAAAGCTTAAGGGCTAAATCAACTATTGTCACCAACAAGCAACGTGTCCTATAGCAACGTTTGCGTGAGTTTTGGCATGTTTACAGTAGCCTATTATTGGCCGGCGAGGCTGTTATTGGAATACGGGACTGGAGCTGTCCCTGACCGGACAAATCCAAATCACCCATAATTCGGGATGTCCCTGACAATTCGGGACGGTTGGCAACCCTAGTTGTCTTACCCTACAATGTGCTACTGCAATACTAAACTATTATAACCATCTGTGTGCATTAATTTGATAATAGAAGCAGGGAATTAAAAGTAACGCAAACGTTACTTTCCCTTGTAACTAAGTACTTTTCTATGCAGTAACTAGTAAAGTAATGCAGTTACTTCTGAAATAAGTAACTAATAACTGTAACTAATTACAAATTTTTGGTAACGTTCCCAACACTGCTTCTAGAGTACAGTACGATACTGTCCCAAAAACATTTAATTTGGTCTGTCAGTAATCAACAAAAGTTGCAACACCTGTAGGAATTGTGAAACTTTAAAGGCTTAATTGACTTCCATTGCTGGATAAAAGCAGTACGATGTGAATCCATTACTTCATTTGAAAAGTGAAAATTCATTTTTGTACAACTTAAATTGTCAGTTTTACTGAAAGACCTTTCTCAAAACAAAAACATTTGTACAACCTATGTGAACACACTCTTAGTGTATATACTGTATAATCACACACAACCACTTGCAAGAATGCAACACATACAGTACACACACAACGCAAGAGACTTCTTAAACAATAAAGTTATAGTCAAATAAACTTACAAACACCATGAGGTCAAGAATGGCTACAGAGAAAATACATAAAGAATACAGATACAGTTCGGAGGATGTGCACTTGCTGATCTAGAAATATGTTTTTATTGGTATAACCCTTTTTACAAGCTTCTTCACAAAATGCCCCAATAACCAACCCAAACCTTCAGAGAAGACATGAAAAAGTCTCAGAGAGAGATCTAATGGAATAACCAGGATTTATACCATTACGGTGTGAGATGTTGAAGTGGTGTATCTCTGTGTGTGTCTCTGTGTGTGAGAGAGTGAGAGAGAGCTGTTTGTTTTTACTAAATCCAGGATGAGAGGAACCAACTCAATGCCTGTCACTGTCTTAATACCCAGATATGCCCTGAGGGAGCTCTGTGTGTGTGTGTGTGTGTGTGTGTGTGTGTGTGTGTGTGTGTGTGTGTGTGGTGGTGAACTGACCTGCACCTGGAGCTTTCTCTGCTAATGCCTGTAGCCAGCCGGGCACTGGCTGTGTGTGTGTGTGTGTCTGTCAGGGTGGGGTCGGGGGGGGGGGGGGGGGGGGGGGGGGGGGGGGAGTGGGCGGGGTTGATCAGTCTGCTGTTTTCACTGCTAATACATGTAGCTACTGGCTGCGAGGCATAAGGGCTGTGAGATGACTGCAGACAAGTACTGTACGCTTTAATAACAGTGGTTACATGACTCATGACCCTTATGGCAGGGCGAGAGAGGGCCATCATGAATGAGTGTTAGGTATATCACACAGAATGTATACAGAAAAGGGTAATCTTCATTGAAGGCGCAACGGGCTGTAAAGAGAAGCTAGAAAAATTGAGCTGCAATGTAAACTAACAGCTGTATCCACATCAACGCAGAGCATAGCATATCTACACATACCCATCGGTTAGGGATTGGTCTCTCTTCTTCTGGCATTTAATCTTATATTCTCTCATCTACTCCTGTCATTTGCTCTCCTCTCCTGTTACCCTTCCACCCCACCTCACTCAAAGCTCTCTGATGTCATGCCACACAGTATATGGTCAAGTTTCTTTGCAACTCATCCAGGGAGAATGTCCCTGCTGTAAAAAACATATTTACGACCCGTGCTTCTGATTGCTCTCGGAGACAGAAAGAGAGAGGGGAGAAGGAGGATGATGAGTTGTAAAATGAATAAAATCTTACCTCAGATCTTTTTATGTATTCACTGTTCATTTGCGTGTATGTTTGTGTGTTTGTGTATGGGGTTATAGTAAACACCTTGTAAATATGCCAAATAATTGTCTTGTCTTATAAAATCAAAGCCCGGTTATGTGCTCTTGCGCACACGCACGCACGCACTACACACACACACACACACACCCTCCAGGGGGGGCCTTCTAACAGGCTCCATGGGCAGAGTTGAAAGGCAAGGCAAGACATGTTGTCGCTGGCACAGATTCAATGTTCCCTTCTCTCCTCTTATGATTACCCCCCTCCATACTGTGTACCAGGTATCAGTCTCACCAGGGTAAACATACCTTTGGTGTAGCATATCATTAATGTTTATAATGACATGTAAGTGTGCATCATCCATCCCTCCAGGTCTCGCTCAATCCCTCTCATCTGTCTAAATTCTCTCACTCTATCCCACCTCTCTTTTCTATCCCTCCCCATCTCCATTGATGCCAAGAGACCTTTTTTATGTCTTGATGGTTCAACAGGTGTGTCGTATCAACACACTCATACATAGCGCACCCACACATACACGCATGCAAATACACATACACAAGTGGAGATAAAAACAAAGATAAGCAAGGGAGAGGAGGAAGGAGAGAGGGAGGAGAAGGGGAAGTACACAGTGGAGGTGGAGGAGAGTGATAAAAGAGGAGGGGGAGGCAGGCTAGGTGTCTGCATATTGATGAGAGGGCACAAAGTACTGCTCTCCCGCCTTTGTGTCTGCCAACTCTATTTTGATCTGCCGAGACTCAGAGGAAGCAGCTAACCGGTCTGTGGCTGACACCCTATAACCCCCCCTCTTACTTTACCACCCACACAGCCTCCTTCGGCCCCTCGCCAACTAGCACCGCACCCTACTAGTCTTTGGCTGAGGTCCACACATACAAGTGGATTCACTTGTACCTCATCCCCCCCCCCCCCCCCCCCCCCCCGTCAACCTTTCAAATATTTTTAAAAGGTAACATTTATTTTCCTCATCACTTGCACTTACTCATTCTAGAAAGTAATTCAAGGGCAGTCTTCCACAGTGTTAAGTAGCCTGCAAGCTGTAGCCAAACATTTAGCTGTTGAAAGCTGGTTGCTTGTAGGTTTGTTGAGTTTCACAGCCATACTATATACTAAAGCATAATGGGTGTGTTCATATTTCATTTAACAACGCTAAATAATATAGCAACTTTTTCTTAATAAAAGATAGCTATAAAGTGTTTACTAACTGTTAAGTCTTTTGTGTGACCTAATCTAAAGTGCAAACTCTCTGTACCTTTATTATGCATTTATTGATAATCTGTCACTCCCTTCTGGCTGGCCATGCCTGAAGCTGCTGCACTAGTCCCAAATAAACACAACACATGACTTTAGTAAAATAAAACAACAACAAAATACAATTTTGAACATAATATTATTTTGCCATGGTTTGATGAAACCATTTGTAATTGAACAGGCTGTAATTAAAAGATAATATAATTGTTACAGTACGCAGTACTCACTAACACTATCAGAAACATGATGCAAGCAATATTACTCTCATTCAGACTCATCATAAATCTATCATCAACCATACATGTAAGTACAAGTTTGTAAAAAGAAGTCAGTGTTCTGATTCAAAAACTGCAAGTTCAAAGCAAATTGAAACATCAGGTTCAAATTACCCTCTGCATGTCACTTTATATAAAAGTTCTGCTAAAGGAATTTATTATTATTTAATATTTTCCCTACAGTAATTCTTTCAGTAGGTAACAATATTCTGCTGTGATAAATATTTAGTTTAACATGGTTTTCCCACTTAAAAACAAAACAACGTTGATTATGGAATAGAAATAGCCAACATCTACTCCTTGAAAAATTCTGGATCCATGGAAATTTCAATACGCAAACATAACAGACCTTGCCCACCATCGCTGCTTGCCTAGGATGGCCAGTGAAAGAGCAGGGTTATTATTAGGTTAGAGGCTTGGCAAATTGGATAGAGGAATCATTGGAGAGATCCAGCCATACATTAACTGAAAGGACCATTGCAGACACACTGTCCCTCCAGATTTGTTGGCATGTCAGCACAATATCGATACAAAAATTCCAACCATTTCAGTACGATTGGGATTTTTTTGTGGATAGCAGAAGGAAGAAAGAAGGTCTGGTTTAAGTCCAATAATTGCAAAATCTACCATGTCTGCTGTCAAACCTTTCATTACTATGCAAATGCCAACTGATAAATATGCAAATGTGTGTAGTCATTTTAACGGATTATCCAAACAATATATGGTATCTAACAGTACAGTGGGCACACATGCGAAACATGCTTTTCAATGTTGTATTTTTTAAAGATAAATAAATAAAATCCTATATTTAAATTTTTAAAAAATTATGATCATCTGCCAACCTTGATGAGATTCATTCTGAAAACAGTAAATTGAGAAAGAGTGAATCTGTCATACAAGTTTCGGCTTCAGCTGTTTGGCATCCTGATACACATTGGCCTCCTTATCATTTAAATGCAACACCCTCTTCGTCTGAAGCTCCTACGCACACCAGGCATTTTTTTACTGCTGTTCCAAACTCTCATATCCTCTTCCATCAGATGTTTAAGACTTAAGCCTCAGACGCTTCCAAATGGGACTGAGTGGAGGTTGAGAAAGAGAGAGGGTAGAGTGGAAGACTTCCAAGAGAGAGACTGAGAGACTGAGAGAGAAAGAGCGAGAAAGGTTCAAACTACGCTGGTTTCATGGACAGATAAGATTGTCTGGGGATAGTGTTGACTGTGACATGGGGGTGGACACAGAGGAAGAGTTATTGCTGGTTGCTGTGAAATACAGGTATGGTAAATAGCCTCATGGTATACTGTATGTACAGTGCCCTCCAAAAGTATTGGAACAGTGAGGCGAATTCCTTTATTTTTGCTGTAGACTGAAAACATTTGGGCTTGACATCAAATAATGAACGTGAGACCAGAGATCAACGTTTCAGCTTTTATTTCCAGGTATTTACATCAGGATCTGATGCACAACTAAGAAAATATCACATTTTGTTTGAATCCACCCATTTGTCATGTGATCAAAAGTATTGGAACAGATATACTTAAAACATATTTAAGTGAATAAGACTTAATATTTAGTTGCAAATCCTTTGCTTTCAATAACTGCAGCAAGTCTGTGACCCATTGACGTCACCAAACTTTTGCATTCTTCCTTTTTGATGCTTTCCCAGGCTTTCACTGCAGCCTCTTTCAGTTGTTGTTTGTTTTGTGGGGTTCCTCCCTTCAGTCTCCTCTTAAGCAGGTAAAATGCATGCTCTATAGGGTTTAAGTCTGGAGATTGACTTGGCCAGTCTAATACCTTCCATTTCTTGCCCCTGATGAACTCCTTTGTTGTTTTGGCAGTGTGTTTTGGGTCGTTATCTTGCTGCATGATGAAGGCTCTGCCAATCAGTTTGGTTGCATCTTTCCTTAAATTGGCAGACAAAATGTTTCTGTAGACTTCCGAGTTCATTTTGCTGCTGCCATCATGTGTTACATCCTCAATGAAGATTAATGAGCCCGTCCCAGAAGAAGCCATGCAAGCCCAAGCCATGACATTACCTCCACCGTGTTTCACAGATGAGCTTGTGTGTTTGGGATCATGAGCAGTTCCTTTCTTTCTCCAAACTTTAGCCTTTCCATCACTTTGGTAAAAGTTAATCTTTGTCTCATCAGTCCATAAAACTTTGTCCCAGAATTTTTGAGGTTCATCTCTGTACTTTTTGGCAAATTCCAGCCTGGCCTTCCTATTCTTCTTGCTAATGAGTGGTTTGCATCTTCTGGTGTAGCCCTTGTACTTTTGTTCATGAAGTCTTCTGCGAACAGTAGATAGTGATACCTTCACTCCTGCCATCTGGAGGTTGTTGCTGATCTCACTAACAGTTGTTTTAGGGTCTTTCTTTACAGCTCTCACAATGTTTCTGTCATCAACTGCTGATGTTTTCCTTGGTCTACCTGTTCGACGTCTGTTACTTAGTACACCAGTAGTTTTCTTCTTCTTCAGGACATTCCAAATGGTTGTACTGGCTATGGCCAATGTTTCTGCAATGGCTCTGATTGATTTTCCATCTTCTCTAAGACTCACAATTGCTTGTTTTTCACCCAAAGACAGCGCTTTGGTTTTCATGTTGTTTTCACCTCTGAATACAGTCTGCATAGACAAAACCTATCTTACCCAATCTGAACCTGAGTGTAGACATTCAGTGGTATTTATTGATTGAATAATGTATGTAATAGGACACACCTGGGCAACAAAACACACCTGTCAGTCACATGTTCCAATACTTTTGCTCACGTGACAAATGGGTGGGTTCGAACAAAAACGTGATATTTTCTAATTTGTGCATCAGATCCTGATGTAAATACCTGGAAATAAAAGCTGAAACGTTGATCTCTGGTTTCACATTCATCGTTTGATGTCAAGCCCAAATGTTTTCAGTCTACAGCAAAAATAAAGGAATTGGCCTCACTGTTCCAATACTTTTGGAGGGCACTGTATGTTTTTACGTGGGACACTGACACTGATGCACGCATGCACCCACACAAAACAAACGTGTGTACAGTAACACACACAATGTATATATGTTTGAGGGGCTACAGCAGAGTAAAGGTCTATATTACTCCTCCTTCTAGCTCAGAATATCTGCAAATACTTTGACATACATTCCTCAATACCAAAGTATTTCTCTAAACCAAAGTATTGAGGAATTCATACAAACACACATACAAACAGAATGTACACCCCCCCTTAAAGAAAACTGCCACAAACACCCCCACCCACAAACAGTTTCTCCCTCACACACATCCTTCCCTCTCCTATCTGCCAGATAAGGCCCTATCTCTCCTTCATGTATTTCATCATCCAGGTGAAGCAGCATACCCCTATACGTACTGTACTAGTGTCCAACTGTGCACCAGATAAAGCTAAAAGCCTGTTTAGATCCTTATTTCAGGTATTAATTTACTTCAGTAAATAGTTAGATTAGATGTAATTGACATTTTCCACAACAAGTGGACCTCATTTGCCTATAAACATATAACCCGAGTAGGGCAGAGGTGAGTAGAGCATTACATAGCACAGCAGATACAGTAATCCCTAGTATCCTAGTAGTCAAAAACAGTACAGTTCAGAACAGTCAAACACAGTAGCTGACAAACCCATTTACCAAACACAAACTGGTGAAAAAGAGTGGTACATTCCATAGATATAGAAAGGTAGATAGGCCATTTGTTGCTGCTTTATGTTGCTGCCAGGCATCTGTGTGTCTGGTATATTGAAGCGATCAAGATCCTCCAGTAAACATTTACAATGTGTATGGAGAGATGCAAACAAAATCAACAAAATCTACTTGCTACTCACAATCATTCCGAACCAATATTCATGTTTGTTGTGATTTTGTATTTATTACAAGTTTGACAGCACTAATATGATATAATAATATCTCAGTTACAGAATGTATTAGTACAACGCAACAAAATCCACAACATATAAGTGCAACATCAAACACTCTAATAGGTGCAGTCTAATGCCAGACGGTGGAATAACAGGATCATCAAAACAATGTGAAGGGGAGCAATTTGCAGGTATCACAAGAAGCAACAAACTACTAAGTGCAACTATCGGGGTCCTTACACTGAACAAAAGAGTAGTTAGTTGAGTTAAAGCTTGAAGAGGAGCATCTTGAGACCATGGTGGAAGGACCGGAGGGACGGAGTGTGTAGTTGAGCGATGAGGTCATTCCACTACTGTGAAGCATGGAAGGAGAAGTACCGCATGTTGGGAGTACGAGGACCCCTCTCTCTTTGTGCAAGGGTCACAAGCCAACCCCATGTTGCGGAGTGGAATGCCTCAATCGGTACATACAGATGTGGGTAAGCGGGGCCTGTCCTGTTGGTAGCAGCGTAGGCAAGTGTCAGGGATTTGTGCCTGATTCCCGATGAGCGAATCAGGCACAAATAGTTGGTAGTTGTGTGTGACTTGGGGAGCTTTGAAAAATGGGAAGGCAGCTGCTTTCTGGATGATCTGCAGAGTGCGTATGACACACGTTGGTAGGTTGGGTAGGAGGGAGTCACAGTAATAAAGACAAGAGGTTACTGTGGCTCACAAGAGCAGCTGGGGGTAGTCTGTCAGAAATAGGCAGATCCTCTTTTTGTTGCAGGTCTAACCAACTAAGGTCTAAGAAACAGACCTGCAGGGAGCAGGTCTGTTTCTTAAATCCAGGTTGTCATTGACGATGAAGCCTAGGTTTCTTGCCAAACAAAAGACTGCCACAGAGATGTTGTCAGTAGTGACGGAGAGCTCTTGCCTCAGAGGATCTGGCAGGGACGAAGACGAAGAATAGCTCTGTCTTAAGATTCAGTTTCAGGTAGTGGGAGGACATGTGTGAGGAGATGTCAGCCAGACATGCCAAGATTATTTTGTTGGCTTGTGGGACAGAGAGTGGGAAGAAGAGAAACAGCTGAGTGTCATCAGTGTAGCAATGGTTAAAGAGAAGCCATGTACTTGACGACCAAACCAAGTGATCTGATAGATGGGGAAGAGAAGGATCCCAGCACAGATCCCTGCGGGACTCCCATAGTGAGAGGGCGATGTGGTTAAGCAGATCCTCCTCAGCGGACTTGGAAAGTCCTACTAACTAGGAAGGACCTGAACCAGGAGTGCCCATTCATGCCCATTTCAGCCAATGTGGAGATGAGAAGCTGGTGAAGTGTCGAAGGCTGCAGATAGGTTGAAGAGGATCAGCACGGACAAGAGATCAGAAGCTCTAGCTCTGTTGAGGGCCTCCGTCACTGCCAGTAGAGCTGTCTCTGTTGAGTGTCCAGCTTTGAAGCCAGATTGATGAGGTTGGTAAGCCAAGTTGGTAAGCCAGATTGTAAACCAAGTTGTTCCTGGTTAGGAAGGGGGAAAGCTGGTTAAGAGCAGAACATTCCAGACTTTGGGAATGGAATGCTAGGAGGGACACCGGACAAAAGTTGTTGATGTCAGGCGGGTCCAAGGTCAGCTTCATCAGCAGAGTGGGCCTTTAGTCATCTTTAAATCTGAGGGGACAATACCAGCAGTTAGGGAGGTGTTGATGATGGAGTAAAGTTGAGGGAGGATGTCACCATATAAAGGCCAGAGAAGGGTAAAGGGGATGGGATCCAGAGTGTATGATATTGCATGGTGTGCTGTAATGAGTCTTTCCTATTCCGAAACTCCAAGTGTCTGGAAGGAGACGAGATGGTCGCTGGGCACACTCAACAGCAGATGTTTGCACATGCAAATTCTTGCACTGAATTGACTCTATATATTCTCACCCACCAATGTTAGGAACCAGCAAACAAAGTCAAATAAAGGAATAATTTAATTCGACTTTAATGCGATTTTGGCTCAAAATGAGCCAGCAAATGAAGAAAAGCTGTGTTGGCGGACTGGCACAGAGACAAGGGTCGTATTTCTGTGTTCACTTTAAGGTCTGTGACAACCCAGATTGATATGGATGGTTGGATGGTGTTTTTGTGCATGTGTGTGGACACCTTTTCTGCTGTGTGTGTGTGTAGGTGTAATCATATGGTGTGCTTCTTTTCTCTAGTTGTATGTGTGTGTCCCCACATGAGAATGTTTTTGTATGTGTCGGGAAATGTGTATGGTTGTGTGTGTATGTGTGTGTGTAGATGCGTATGTGGTTGTATGAATGTGTTTCTTTGCTTGAACTCTAAAGCAGATATCGTACTGAAGGCAGGACCCCAGAAGACTCTATTGAGAACTTTATGTAATACTCCCTGGTGAGCAGCCCGTAGAATGGAATTAGACCTTCATTGATGTAACAGACTTCCTTGCATCCCTGGGAGACAACGAGACAAAAGGTATTTACGAGCCCAAAAAATACAGATAGAGAAAAAACTTTGAACCAAAGCAGAAGCTGAATCCCTTGGCTCCAATGGCAAACGGATTTGTAGAGCACTCAAACTTCTGTGCTTATGTAAAGTTGAATGCGAGAGGTGGAGTTGAATAAGAGCCGCCATGCAGTCCGACGAATTGAGACATCACGTGGCGTGGTCTAGTTTGACCCATTCTGACTGAGGTTTCACAAAGCATGACTTAACAGCCACTCAATGGCTTGGCGGAGAATTGAACCGTAGACCACTGGGTGTGTATGTGTGTGTGTGTATGTATTTTCGCCTGCTTTTTTGTGTGTTCTTCTGTACTCCCTGATCTGTCTGTGTGTGTCTGCGTGTGTGTGTGTAAGCACAAAAGAGAACAAGAACAGAATCTTAGTGTGAGTTTGGTAGGCGTGTGTGTGTGTGTGTGGGGGGGGGGGGGGTAGCGTTGCACCACACACACACACACACGCCTACCAAACTACCAAAACCAGACAAGAGTATCAGATGTCAGACCTCCCATCCATGGGCCGCCATGGCCGCTGTCTGCCAGGACCTCTTGGTTGTTGGCTTTGTGAGAGGCAGGCTTTGGTGGAGACAAGTGAGCAGCTTGTGTGCCACATCCAGACTGATGTCATTCAGCTCAACGCAGTGCTTGACATTGGCTTGACACTGCCAGGCACATTTCACCTGCATAGCCTGGAGCTATGGGACACTATTTATTTATTTTTTGGCCAGAGCAGTGTGTGCTTGTGTATGCTTTTACGTAGTGTGTGCGCTAGAACTGGGTCGTCTGAAATAGTGAAGACCAGGTCTTTGTTTAAAACTGTGCTTCCAGCTTGTGACCTTGAGAGTTACTAATTTGGACAGTGTTATTTATGTAGGACATCTTATACACACACACAAATGACCATTAGGTGGTTTGTTTAATAAACACTCTGATTGGATTGCTAGAATGTGAGTGTGTGGTGTGTGTGGTGCAAACACGCACCTCAGAGACCAAAGGTGAGGCCCCTCAAAGTCACTCTGCAACCAGTAATAGACACGCACACACACATGCATAGACAGACACACACACATTTAAACAGACGAAGGCATATTTTCCTCTCCTGCACATACATTGACCTAATCTCAGTCTCATTCAATCCACAGTCCACTCAGTCATTCCTGCTCTCTGTAGGCTGGGTTTGGGTAGAGTTTGAGGGCTTGCTGTGGGCCAACATCAACCATGTTGAGAAGGGATAGAATATTTCTTGCACATTGCCTTGACTCTAACCCCTGTAAAAGGAATGAGAAGATTACATCATTGTGGAATTGTGATCCAGCAACTCAGAGCTAAACATGTCCCGTAAGACAAAGCAGACACTGAGGTCATAACTTGTGATTTTAGATTTATTTTCTCTCTTTCTTTCTCTGCATCTCTCTCTCTCATTCTCCCCTTTCCTTCCTACTGTTCTCTCTCTCTCTCTCTCACATAGGCGCATCTCTGGAAACCAGCTGAGGTATATCTCTGGCCACGCCCTCCAGGGTCTTCACAACCTCAAAGTCCTGTGAGTAACGTACCCCGCTAACCCCCTATCTTCCTCTGATGGGCTGATCCTTCAGCACTTCCTGCCCCTGGTGGGCTGTTCCATTTTGACCACGTGGCAGTGGTATGGTAGCCTGGCTGCCAGCCCAACTTCTCCCCGCCCCCAAAAAAATTTGGTCGGGAAGTTGGGTCTGGAGGGTCTCGTATTGGGGACCAACTACAGAAAACCAGAATCTGGGCGAACCAATGAAATTGCCAGGGCGGGCTTTATACGATGATGGACAGATGATCAACAATAACGTAATCACCCACGTCACAAAAGAGTGCCTAAGTTGAGTTTGTTTTGAACAAACATGGCTACCGCTGGAGATCTGGGATGTTATGATTCTGCCATCGAGTCTGTTTTAGAAGACATCGACAGCGCATTAATTTTGAAAGAGGAACAGAGAGACGCAATCAAGGCATTTGTCGATGGAAAATATGTTTTTGCCGTCCTTCCTACGGGATTCGGTAAAAGTTTAATTTATCAGCTGGCCCCGATGGTCGCGAAGAAGATGGGACACAATGAAAACCCAGTGGCCATTGTGGTTTCTCCTTTTCTTTTGTGGAGTTGTAATCCTAAACGGAGAACTTGTTCTTCTTTATTGTTTCGCTCAAAAAGGTTACCGTGTGAACAAGTACCTCCCCCTACCCTTAAATTAATTTTACAACACCGGCAAAAATAGTTTGTATTCATTCTTCAAGCATACTTCAAGTCTGCTTGTAGTTTAGTTCTGTTGACAACAACTATGCGGTGCTTAACATACGTCACATACTCTGTTGCTCTGATTGGTTGTAGATCTATCCAATTGAGCGAAAAGGCATTTGTTTTCCAGGCTCGTTTGAAACACGCCCTGTAGTCAAAGCTCAACGGAGGGTTCTCAGACTCATATTCTGACTAGAATTATGAGTATGACAACGTCAGGCTAGTGGTATGGTGGCCCTGAAGTGCAAATCACACCCACTAATGAGTGCATCCCCCAAATGAAAACACTCCCCCCAAATATGAATCAACTTCCCCCAAATAGGATGAGGTGCTCACCTCCACCCAATACAAAGACAAACGGGAAACCACATTACATTAACTCAAAAACACATTACATTAACTCAAAACGGAAAGGGTTGGTACTACACTTCGTCGCTGATTGGATGCAGTAGGCTAACTAACAAGAAATACGAAATTGATCGACAGAAGTACAAAATGCAATAGCCTGACAGAGTTACGTGCACCAGGACATTTATTTGTCTATCGAAGAATGTAGTAAATAGTAGGCTACTTATGCAAAAGTATAAATTGCGTGTTAAATGTAAAACTCGATAGCCAAACAACTATCCTGGTCCACGTAAGTCTGTCATTGTGGCATCCCTTACAAAAAAGAAGTATATTAAAGTATACTATAAGTATACTAAAATATGGATAGTACACTTTTAGTTCACTTTTAGTATACTTTTAAGAAGCATACTTAGAAAATAGTTAACTTTTGATGTACTTTTAAGTATGGTTTGAAAATAGTTCACTTTTACTTCTAAGAAGTATGCTTAGAAACTGGTATACATTTCTTGTGGAGTAGGAGTCCAAATAATTTTTAAGTACATTTACAGGTAACATCTCCATTTTAGATCCATCTCATTCTAATTATTAATGTCTATGAAAATCTATTATGCATTGCACATTGAATCTTTTTTGGTATTGAAGCTGTAACCTTAATCACTGCCAAAACATTCTGAAGCCCTATAATTTCATACTAATAATTATCAATTGGAGTATTAATGGAAAAAAACGAAAAAGCTATTTGAGAAAGAAGCAGACAGAAGGGTTACATTATGCATTTGAAGGTTATAATGTCAAACTGACTGAAGAACGAAAAACGACGTGAAAATATAGCTGCAAGCAGCGATGCGGGTTCCTCCGCAAAATGGCAAAATATTATAAACATGTACACTGTAGAAGATCGAGACTTGGACAACAATAGAGCAAAACTACTTCATGTTTGGCCAACAACAATAGGCTGAACGGGGATTAGAACTCATGAGCATAAGGTCACAAGTCAGTCTCTCTATCCTCTCTGCTATACACCAACTGCTGAAATATTACGAACAGAAAGGGCAGAGTATTAGCCTTTCATAGGATATTGAAAGTCTTCTTGAGTCGATCTCTTTCCAGAATCTCAGGCAATGCACAATTAACAGTCGTCATGTGGTCAGCTGGGCTGGGCTGGGCAGAGCTCATGTTCAGCTGCTTGCGAGAATAAGTTGTGAGAGTACAGTTGTGATACCTGTCTGAGCACTCCACCCAGCTGCTAGTCCAAGCACTGGTCCTCTCCAAGTTGGACTACTGCAACTCGCTGCTCGCTGGTCTCCCAGCATGTGCAACCCGCCCTCTTCAGAAGATTCAGAACGCAGCGGCCCGCCTGGTCTACAATCTACCCAGACGCTCCCATGTTACCCCGCTCCTCATCTCTCTCCACTGGCTACCCATCAACGCCCGTATCAGATTCAAGACCCTGGTACTGACCTTCCGAGCAGTGAACGGGACTGCACCCGTCTACATCAAGTCTCTCCTGCAACCTTACACCCCCACCTACACCTACGGTCTTCTTCAGACAACCGCCTGGTGGTCCCACCGCTCAAGACTGCCCGGTCCCAACACAAGCTCTTCTCCTGCCTGGCCCCCCAATGGTGGAACCAGCTCCCCACCTCTATCAGGGACACTGACTGTCTCCCCACCTTCAAGAAAAGGCTCAAGACGCACTTGTTCCGGGAGTACAACGGCACTTAAGAATGCTTGGCTGGACTTGTTAGTTTCCTCCAGGATCACAATGACTCTTATTGAGTGACTTGTTGCTCTTTTAGGTTAGATATAATTAAGTTAAGTCTTGTACTCGCTGTGAAATATTTTACTGTTGATTGTTCTTCTACAGGTACAGTCCTGCACTTTTGTGGTTCATGTTGTTTAATTTGTAACTTGTATAACTGCATGCTCTTATGGGTCTTCCCTTTGGCACTTGTTTAGCTTTTCACAATGTATGCTTCATGTTTTGGCTACTTGCAATGTTTGGGACTATCCCGTTGTTATGATCAGTGACCTATGCTCTTTTGTAAGCTCTCTCTTGGAAGTCGCTTTGGATAATAGCGTCTGCTAAATGAATAAATGAAAATGTAATGTAAATGTACAGCAGCCGACTCTCTGCTCCCATTTAAATACACAACATCCACAATCAGGGTGACCAACAAGATTATATTAACTAACAAACAATAACATTACAAACATCTAACTGAACGAACACAACAACTGAAATCCCTCGCATGGCTGTTGTAACCGAACTATTTTGCACAAGTCTTTGCGTTTTTGGACATGCCGTACTGCATGCTGGGTACCCAAGTGGCTGACGCTGATTATCTAGCTGTGCACCGACTGCGTGATATGAGTATTAGTTTTTGGTCAGCTTGGGACAAAGGTTAAGAAACGGTTGACATTTCAAAGTGAAATTGCATGAAATTGCGCGTGGTATTTCAGAATGATGTCTGCCTGTTTAACTAAACAAGTAATCAAAATTATGACAGGCCAAAAGAATACAAAAAAAAAAAAATCGCGAATACAAGCGGCCGAAATGAGCTTTCTCCGTAGGGTGTCCGGGCTCTCCCTTAGAGATAGGGTGAGAAGCTCGGTCATCCGGGAGGGGCTCAGAGTAGAACCGCTGCTCCTCCGCGTCGAGAGGAGCCAGCTGAGGTGGCTCGGGCATCTGATTAGGATGCCTCCTGGACGCCTCCCTGGTGAGGTGTTCCGGGCACGTCCCACTGGGAAGAGGCCCCGGGGAAGACCCAGGACACGCTGGAGGGACTATGTCTCTCAGCTGGCCTGGGAACGCCTTGGGGTCCCCCAGGAAGAGCTGGCGGAAGTGGCCGGGGGGAGGGAAGTCTGGGCCTCCCTGCTTAGGTCGCTGCCCCCGCGACCCGATCCCCGGACAAGCGGCAGATGACGACGACGATGACAGGCCAAAAGACTTTGCCTAGTTTCAAACCTGTGACCTTGCACTTTGCAGGACAAGGTTTCAACCCATTGAGCTACCTGCAAGACTGAGAAATTAAGGTCAGTTTCTGTATAAAAAAAGAAAGCTGTTTCTCCTGCAGCATGGATTGCTTGATTCGGCCAAAGTTTAGACAGCTGTAATTCAATGATCTTTTGACATATCAAGGTGAAATTGCGCATGGTACTTCAGAACTATGTCATCCTGTTTAACTAAACAGATATTCAAATTTAAGACGGGCTAAATGACTGTGGCTGGATTCGATCCTACGGCCTTATACTTTGCAGGTCGCCGTCCCAGCCCAGTGAGCTAATTTCAGTGTTGAATATATTTACGTTCAGTTACTGTTTAAAAAAAGTACGCTGTTTCTCCTGTGGTAAGCGAAAGTTGAAACAGCTGTAATTCAGTCATATTTTGACATATCAAGGTAAAACTTTGCATGGTACTTCAGAGGCATGTCACCTTAAAGCCTATTAGGTTTGAACCATCCTTCAAAAATACATTTGATTTAGTGACACCCACATATTGAGGCAATGTGGACATTTACACAAATACACCCCTTTCAGCCATTTTGTACTTGATTCAATTGCCTTAAGTAACATTTCTCAATACGTCAATGATACATATCTGTACCAAATTTCAAGTCAATTAGACCTTTGGTTCAAGAGAAAAGGAATTTTGAAGGTTTTCCAAAATTATCACTCTACAGGAAAATCCATCATGGCGGACCTTATGGGTCTTTGAGGCTTTTTTGTTTCTCATGAAAAATGAGGCATGCACACCAAGTTTCAGAAGAATTGGAGCAATGGGGTGGAAATGCAATCACTTTGAAAATTGGAATTTTGGGCGTGGCCTGTGGCGCCCCCTATGGTCCGATGTGGCCCATATTTGGTGTGGGGGTACCCACTTGGATGTAGTATCAATGTGCCAAATTAGAAAATGTATGACAAGGGACTTTTTGAGATATTGGGGCGCAAGGAGAAGAAAAATAATAAGAATAAGAATACCAACAATAACAATAGGTTCCCTCCTACCGGAGGAACCTAATAATAAGAAGAAGAATACCAACAATAACAATAGGTTCCCTCCTACCGGAGGAACCTAATAATACCAACAATTACAATAGGGTCTTCCTGACGGAGGAACCCTAATAATGAAGATAGTGTGGCTCAGTGGCTAGTCAATTCCCATGATGCAAGGCGGTAAATAGTGTTAACATTTGCTGATAAGTTTGCCGTTTGTTCGAAATACAAATGTAACTTCTAGAATTTCGTTTTTTAAATGTGTCTGCTTAGAATGTAGTGTTTTGTTGCGTGGTAATTGTCATTGTTGTGCTGGTTTACCACCATGAGTTAAATGACTGTTACATTTCATAAGAACAGCTGGATTCCTATAATGTTAACGTTAATGCAGTGAACAACTTCTTTCAGCTGAGAATCATTAGTGAATTGCTCCGAGGGCCCCGTTCTCATCAAGAGACCTAAACATCTGAGGCGTTTGAGGGGCCCCTAAACATTTTAATACATTAGTAAGTAATAGTAAAATTACATTTTGAAGATGTACTTACATTAAATGAAAGTGCACTTGAAAGTATCGCAAAGTATACTTTGAGGGTCTTTAGGAAGTATACTTGATGAACTGAAAGTGCACTACACAGATTACTTTAGAGTATTCCAAAGTATACTTTGAAGTACTTGAGGAAGTATACTCGATGAACTGAAAGTGCACTACACAGGCTTCTTTGCAGTATTCAAAAGTAAACCTTGAAATACACTATAAGTGTACTTTAAAGTGTACTAATTGACCTAAAAAGTGGGCCAATTCAGTTTACTTAGTACAAAAAAACTATATAAATAAGTACAATGCTAGTATACTTTAAGTAACATGATAATAGTATACTTTTTATACTAAGTATACTTGCAAAATAAACTTTAAGTACACTTCTTTTTTGTAAGGGATTTCGTTCTTCTGTCGTGGACAATTAGTTTTTTCTTCTGAAAAGTTACTTCCTTCAACAGCATTTTTAGCGTGCGCATATGCTACTTATTTTAATATTGTGAAACGTTAACAGCATATCTAAGATTATTTCATAGGAATGACCCTGATGAAAATAAAGAGTAGCTTTAGTGCAAGTCATGACTCTGAATTGTTAACACAAATGTTTCTTCTTTCGTTCCAACTAAAACGATCAAGTTCATGATAATGACAGAGTTACGTGGACCAGGATAGTTGTTTGGCTATTGATGTTTACGTTTTACACGCAATTTATGCTTTTGCATAAGTAGCCTACTATTTGCTACATGCTTCGATACCCAAATAAATGTCCTGGTACACGTAACTCTGTCAGGCTATTGCATTTTGTATTTCTGTCAATTAATTTCTTATTTCTTGTTAGTTACTGCATCCATTCAGCGACGAAGTTAGTACCAGTAACAACCATTTCCGTTTTGAGTTAATGTAATGTCGTTTCCCAATTGGGGTAGCGTACCTTTGTATTGGGGGGAGGTAAGCACGTCATCTTATTCGGGGGGAGTGTTTTCATTTGGGGAATGCTTTCATGTTAGTGGGTGTGATTTACATTTATGCAGTTAGCAGACGCTTTTATCCAAAGCAACTTTCAAGAGAGAGCTTTACAAAAGAGCATAGGTCACTGATCATAACCAGTGTTGGGGGTAACGAGTTACAAAGTAACAGATTACAGTAACGATATTACTATTATAGGTAACAAAGTAAAGTAACGAATTACACTAAAAATGGAATTGGTAACAACACTACTTTACTAGACCTCAGGAACATGCTTTTCTGCGCTACCCAAGCCATTTTTGCCGGTCCGAAAAGTTCTCTTTTAGTGGCGCTTGCATGCTTGCCTGTGTGCTTGCTTGCATGGGCACCGTTGCCACAGAGACCGATTTGAGTGATTTGAGTGACGTAGCTGCTGGTGCGTAGACATTAGGCACGTACGAAATGGGCTGACTTCATGCAGCGCCGCAGCCGGCTGCAGACGGCTGCCTTGAATCTGAGAATGCCATTGGCTGCTTCAAGTCAACCGGGCTGCAAGCGGCTGCAGACGACGCCGGCAGGTTAGGGTTCGTTCAAGTGAATGGCTGAGTTTTATATGCCATTTTGTTTTACACGTTTACAATTACGATACACTATGTGTAAAGGCAAAGAGATGCCCTCTATTGATAATTGAAAAATAAAGTGATGAAAGGGCCATGATGTTTGTCCATGTAGATTTATGGTAAATCTACAAAGTAACTAGTAACTTGTAACTAGTTACTTTTTCTGAGTAACTACCCCAACACTGATCATAACAACGAGGTAGCCCCAAACATTGCAAGCAGCCAAAACATGAAGCATACATTGTGAAAAAACAAAGTGACAAAGGGAATCCATAACCATAAGAGCATGCAGTTAAACAAGTTACAATTAAACAACATGACAACTCAAAAAGTGCAAGTACAATTAAACAACATGAAACCCAAAAAGTGCAAGAGTGTACCTGTAGAATAACAATCAACAGTAAAATATTTCACAGCGAGTACAAAAGTTTAAATCCGTTATAACTAACCAACAAAAGAAACAAGTCTCTCAATAGGAGACATTGTGTACCTGGAGGAAACTAACATCAGGTACAGCCAACCCTTACGGAAAGAAAATATATATACCAATATATGATTTGAAATACATTTTAATATATTGTAATATATTATTTTCCATTACATTGACCAATATATAATGTATGGAAATACATGGTATAATATATTGATGATAAATATATTGCTAATATATTATAAACTATTATATATATTCATGTAATATATTGCAATATATTGCAGAATACAGCAATGATTGCCGTTTTCCATATATTGCAATATATGGAACATTAATATATAATATATGTGGTTATATATCCCAAAATATATGCAATTTATATTCCACTTTATATGGGAACATGTATGGGTAATATATCTAAAGATATAGTGTCACATATGCGCTTTATATATGGTAGAATTTATTTTAAATATATGTAAAATTATATGGAAAGATATATTGTACAATGCATGTGTATATAAATGATAACATGCCCATACAATGTACAGACATATATGGTGATATTTACATTTAGTCCTTTAGCAGACGATCTTATCCAGAGTGACTTACAGGTAAGTTACAGTAAGTACAGGGGCAAGTAGGGTGAATTGCCTTCCCCAAGGAAACAGCTTCATTTTTGCGGTTCCGGGAATCGAACCGGCAACCTTCTGATTAATAGCCTGATTCCCTAACCGCTCAGCCATCTAGAAGGTATTCTAAGAAGGTTGTCAACGGCAGTATTGCGAATGGAATCCCGATTCAAACAGTACCACCTGCTAACTGAAAATGTGCCCCCAAAAACATAAATACCGTAAGATTGACATTTATTTAGGGGGAAATGGCCAATTCAAAAGAAGTTTGCTGGAAGCGATCATTGTCATTATATATTTTAAATATTTTTCCACATAATTTTAACTATATTAAAAATGTATTCCACAATATATTGAACACATATCTGTACATTTATTTCATGTATATCTTTCCATATAATTAGGATTCCCCCGTCAGGAATAGGCTTTGAGGTGACTTCCGCCTGAAGTACCCTGCAAAGTTTCACCTTAATATGTGAAAATATGACTGAATTTGAGCTGTTTGAGCTTGGACCAAATGTGACTATGATTACCATAGGAGAAACATCTTATTTTATTATTCAGTAACTGAACACTGCATAATCTAGATATTGGAATGTCTCAATAAGATGAGAGGTTGTGCTGGTAAATGAAGGGTTCCAGGTTCAACTCCAGACATAGGCATTTTTTTTTTTTTTACAAAACCGTTTTTGGTTTTCTGGGTAATCCCGGTGTAACTATCTATTATGTCAATTTTACAATAGGAGGAATTTTGAAGGAGGAATTCGCCATTGCTGCTTGCAGCTATATTTTTTTACATATAATTCAAATATATTCTACCATATATTAAACATACATGTGACACTATATCTTTACATATATTACCAATACATTTTCCCATATAAATCGGAATACATTATGGTAGTATTTATAGATATAAAATTGCATATATTTTGGGATATATAAACACATATTATATATTCATGTTGAATATGTTGCAATATATGAAAAAACGGCAATCATTGCTGTATTCTGCAATATATTGCAATATATTACATGAATATATATTATAGTTTATAATATATTAGTTATATATTTATCATCAATATATTATCCCATGTATTTCCGTACAATATAAATATTACATCCCATATATGGACATATATTGCCTAATATATCACATGATATTTTCCATTATACTGCAATATATTTTCCTTCCGTAAGGGAAGCGTTCCTAAGTACCGTTGTACTCCTGGAACAAGTGTGTCTTGAGCCTTTTCTTGAAGGTGGGGAGATAGTCAGTGTCCCTGATGGAGGAGGGGGAGCTGATTCCACCATTGGGGGGCCAGACAGTAAAAGAGCTTGTGTTGGGATCGGGCGCTCTTGAGCGGTGGGACCACCAGGCAGTTGTCAGAAGAAGACCGTAGGTGGCGGGTGGGGCTGGAGGAGAGACTTGATGTAGTCAGGTGCAGTCCCGTTCACCGCTCGGAAGATCAGTACCGGAGTCTTGAATCTGATACGGGCCGTGATGGGAAGCCAGTGGAGGGAGATGAGGAGTGGGGTAACATGGGAGCGTCTGGGTAGATTGAAGACCAGACGGGACGCCGCATTCTGAATCCTGTTGAGAGGGTGGGTTGCGCAGGCTGGGAGACCGGCGGGTTGCACTTCACGGCCACCGTACCGGGGTGTGCTTTGTGTCTGCACAGAATAAAATGCATAGCACACGCATCATTAAGCACAGTTAAAGTTTATGAGGTAGTGGAGAACTGCCCAGCTGAACGTTTCTTCAGCTCTCACCCCCCAGTTGCCTGAACATACACTTATACACACAGGCTCACAGGTGTTAAGCAGCCATTTAAAGAACTCCCACCCTCACTCACACACACCACCCACAGAGATTAGAGAAAGTGACAAAATGTCTCTTACCTACCATTGTGAAGTCCCTCACCAACACCCCATAACGCTAAGCCTGTTCTTGGTTTTCAAACTCATAGAAGAACAGTCTACATATGTTATTATCCTACTGAGCATGGAAATCAGTGATCAATCATGGCCTATAAAATGAAAATATAATACAGTCTGTTTTCTGGATCAGCCATCAAGCCTTTTCAGTTTAAACATTCTCAAATTCATAGGAAGGAGTACTGCATTAAAAAGGAGAAATCACCCAATGGGATAAACTTTGTAATAAAGATCTTTTATAAGGCTATGATAGACCATTGTATTCAATATTTTCTGTGAACAAAAAATGATTCCAACATTTGTAATCATTATTACATGCTTAAGCAATTATAGAATAATATTGTATGACCTCACACAGGTATTTATAAACAATAGCAAATAATTAACTTGCCATACTGATCTGTAAGTTATACTGGATATATAGATAAATACTATTATTATAATAAAACATTTAATTAAATTATAAATGAAAGAAAATAATAATGTTGTAAATGTGGTAAATCCTGGTCTAGCTGGCCTACTAGTGGACCAGATCTGCTGGTCTACTAGGACCGGGTCTACAGGTCTGGCTAGCTTGGCAGGAGACAAGGTTTTGACCTGTACACAAACAAACTTGGAGACACACACACACAATTTTGTGCAAGTACACAGACACACACATACACACACGCTCCTCTCAGCTGAATAATTTCCTTCCTCAATATATCACAGTTCCTTTGTGTCAGATTCAAACAGACCGGTGACCTCCAGCAGGGTAGCAGCAGGGTCCCTGTAGACGCACACAAGGAACCACACACACACACATAACATGAGCATGGGTTTCCTGTGACTCCTTGCTGGGGTTTGCTTTGAAATATGACCACAGTCAGAATCAAATGTATTTATCATGTCATGTCATCATTTCCATAGAGGAATAACACACCCACAGACACTTTAATAATAATAAAAAGTCTGGAATAATAAACTCACAGAGGTAAAGCCAGGCTTACATGTGATGGTGTTCATGACTCTTCAGGCTCCCTGACACTGGATTTCCTAGACTAACACACACACATTTGGCATGGGCACACACACACACTGAACGACACCATGATACAGACCTGGGCTCTGAGGGACCACTCAGCAGACAGTATTGCTCCAACTCAGATGTCAGAGACGACTGGGCAGAGAGCAGAAAAAGAGAGAGGGAAGGGTCTTTGAAGGGGTTGGACAGAGAGAGTGAGAGGGGGTCAAAGACAGAGAGGGTTAGAGAAAGAGGGTCGGGGGGGAGGGGTACAACATTGTTTTCTCTCCACTTCCTCCTGACTTTCTTCTCCATTCTTCTGAGACTTACATCAGCAGCCCACCCATGGAGTCCCCCCCCCCCTCTCTCACTTTCTGTCTCTCTACATTTCCCTCTATTCCTCATACTCTCTGTTTCTCTTCGAGTTCTCTCTCACACACAGACACATGCTACCTTTTCCCATGTCTGGTTCCTGCCATTGAACCAACTGAGGGGAATATTAATGTTTGTCTGCTATGCTTGACACACAGAAACATAGCTGCACACACACACACACACACAGAGACACATCCGGTTCAGTCAGAAAACACACATACACACAAACTTTCTTTGGCTGGAAAATAATATGCTATGTGTTTGTACTGCAGGATGCTGCAAAACAACCAGTTAGAGAGATTGCCTGAAGATGCACCATGGGACCTACCCAACCTCCTGTCCTTGTGAGTAGTGTGTCCTGAAACACACACACACACACACGCACACTCATGATAAAAAGAGAAATGGTTCCTCTTGTGTTGCTGACACCATCTGGAAGCCATGAGGAGAGGGCAGACACTGCCGGCCAGGGAAAGCATCTCCAATGAGCTGTGAAACAACCCCATTTTCCATCAATTACCCCTCTCCTCTCTTTCGCTCTTCCCCTTCTCCTCTTCTTCAATCTCCCACCCATACTGCAATCCCCCAGGCTAATAAGGGTTTCTGGGGGCCTAATTGTATTATCAGAAGGGTCAGTGTGTGTGTGTGTGCGTGTGTGCGGAGAGTCCATGTGTCTGGACTACCTCGTCTGCCCTTTCCCCTTCTCGCAATTTCGTAACACACACTCTCCAGATCCTTCTTTTCCAAATTAATAATTCCCCAGTAAACATCTGTATGGCAATTTCCTTCACCTCGCAGACACAAACACACACAGTTACACACAGTCGTGTTTCCTTCTTCTCCCGCTGCCTGTGTTTTCACAGAGGCCGGGAGGGCATGTGTAATCCCTCTGCCACCAACAGCGTCGGTGAAAAGACTTTGGTGAAAACCAGGCCTGCTCCTCCCCAATCCAGCTACTGAGCCTGCACTCACACACTCAACTGTGGCTCTGTGGTCAGGCCCTCCCTGAGGCACTGTGTGTGTGTGTGTGTCTGTGTGTATGTGTGTGTAAGCCACACAGGGTGTGTGTGAAGCATCTAGTGCAGTAGTGTAGGAGTGCTTGTAGTTAGTGCATGCTGCATGCTGCCCTCTGCTTGCAACTCTCTGCTTTCAGCTACCGCCGCTGGCTAGCTCCCTTATAGGGGGTGAAAAGAGGAGCCGAGAGTGTAAGTCTCCTCTCCCAGTACAGCCTCTCCACCACCAAGACTCCTGCGGTGCCTCCTCGCGGCCACACATGGTAACTGGGTACCCCACGGTCCCAGCCTAAACTGCAGGGGATCTCGGAGCAGCAGTGGGCCCCAGAGATTTGGTGTGCAGGCCCACCATAAGGTGGACACGCCCTGGCACCCATCAACCACTGCCCCAGCTATGGGTAAATAGCCCCACTGCCTTGTAGGTTAGCCTCTCGAGGCAAGGCTAAGGGAGCAGACCCCGACAGAAAAGCAATGCGCTGGCGGTGCGCAATAGGCAGGCCTAAATAGAGCCAGGACCCGGCAGCCTCCTGCAGCCTGGATGGGGAACTGGTCATCCTGGGTTCACCCATGCCACCAGATTTACCTCACCATGGCTGAAGATAGTGCTACTGGGGATAGCGTGCCTCCAACGGCACTCTAAATAATCTCTTTGCGCAGGTATCCACCTCTGACCACGGTGTATACTCTCTGGACCCACATGTGGTTGAAGACTGGTGGCGTTGGAGCAACTGGCGATGGGAGCAGGTTTGAATAGACTGGGAGCTTCTAGTCAGAACCCTGCACGTCAGCGGCACAGGGTATTGGTCGCTCTTAGCTGGGACTGAGTGGCAGCTGATCTCGGCAGCACCCTGTGTGACTGAGCAGCCTTATTTAGGGACCACACTGCTCACCTCAAACTGAGGAGGGGCCTAAAAAAGGTGGCCTAAAAAATGCCCACTTATCTCAAGAAATCCCAAAACCTAAAACTGGCTTGATACGCACTTGATAAGTGTTTCCTTCTCAATTCTCCTGGGCTGAATCTCGGCATTTTGGCTGACGTTTAAAAATAGAGCCGTTATGTGAGGTGAGAAGCTCATTTACATTTTGCCTCAGACCAATGCGTTCTATTTGAAATTCCACGGGTTTTCGTCGGAATTCTGCGCCCGCGTATTCCGTTTGGGCCTGGGTATTGGTCAGGCCAACTCAAATGGCATGAGACTACTTACTCTCTGCTCTGAGCACAACCTAACCATAACCAACACTATCTTCCAGCAAAATACCAAATATAAAACATCATGGATGCACCCACGCTCTAAACATTGGCACCTGATTGACTATGTCATCGTGAGACGTTGGGACATCAAAGGCGTTCACATGTGCGGGGCCATGAGAGGTGCAGAATGCTGGACAAACCACCGGATGATTATGGCCAAAGTCCAAATGAGCGTACGTCCCCCACGCAGAACATAGGTCCAGTGGGAGACGCTTAGACTGCACCCATCTGGAAGATACCAGCACAAGAATTGAGTTTTGATGCTCCCTGGCTGAAACACTTGAAAAGCTAGAGCTCTTTTTTAGTGGAGAGAATTCCACAGACCAGCAGTGGACCACTATTAGCTCAGCCCTTCATGAAGCAGCAGCCAGCTCAATCAGCTATAAGACCAAGAACCACTAGGACTGGTTTGACAATAACTCAGACACTATCCGTAACTCGCTGAACGCCATGCACAAAGCACACCAGGCAACCCTGAAAAAACCCTCATCGAGCACCGTCAGACAGCAATTGCAGAGAGCAAGGCGTGACAATGCAAAACAAGTGGTGGACAGAGAAGGCACAGGAAATCCAGCCTTTCGCTGATAGAAATGATATGCATAACTTTTACAATGCAGTCAAATATATCTATGGCCCATCAAACCATTGCATTACACCCCTGAAAACAGCAGATGGGCTCAGACTCCTAAAAGATCAGAGCAGTGTACTGGAGAGGAGGGCTGAACATTTTAATACCCTGATTCATCAGGACTCTGAAGCAGATCACACCATCCTGGATGAACTGCCGGAACTTCCACCAATTGACAACCTTAACCAGCCCCCGACCTTCCTGGAGGTTCTGTCAGCCATCCACTCCCTGAAGAACAACAAGTCTCCGGGCAATATCCCAGCAAAACTGCTTAAACAGGGTGGTTACCTCTGTACAAGAGCGCTACATCAACACATCATTAAAGTATGGGCTGATGAAAACATCCCACAGCAATGGAGAGATGCCAAAATTGTCACCATATACAAGAACAAAGGTGACAAGACCATATGTGGCAACCACAGGGGTATATCACTCCTTGCTGTTGCTGATAAGGCCAAGGTGTTGCTGCAGAGGCTACTCAACAACATCACAGAGTCATTGCTCCCAGAATCACAGTGTGGCTTTAGAAAGAACAGGAGTCGATCAACATAGTTTTCACAGCCAGGCAACTTCAGGAAAAGTGCAAGGAGCAACATCAAGACCTGTTTATGGCTTTTGTCGACCTCTCCAAAGCCTTCGACACTGTGCAGAGAGACTTACTGTGGGACATCTTGCCCCGGTTTGGAGGCCCTAGCAAGTTTGTCAACATCCTCCGTCAGTTTCATGATGGTATGAATACTAGGGTGATGGTAGGAAGAAAAGAGTCTGCCTCCTTCCCTGTGTGCACAAGGGTCATGCAGAGGTGTGCACTAGCACCAGTGCTCTTTAACATCTTCCTCCTATGCGTCATCCAACTTCTCCATAGGGAAATTGATGACAACAGTGGGGTGACAGTAGTCTATAGGCTAGATGGCAATCTCTTCAACATCAGCTGCAAGCTACCACCAAGCTGCACTGAGTGAGGGTCCTTGAGCTGCAGTATGCAGATGACTGTGCTCTTGTGGCTCACACTCCTCAAGACCTCCAGGCTGTCCTGGATGCAGCTGTGAAGGCTTACAGCAGGATGGGGCTGACTATCAACATCACCAAAACAGAGGTAGTCTGTCAATGGAGCACCAACATCCCATCCACTCCACCAATTTTCAGCATCACTGATAAACATCTGTCTGTAGTACCATCATTCAAATACCTGGGGAGCATCTTTTCTGAGGACAATAACATCGACAATGAGGTCCAAAACAGAATCCAACAAGCATCAGCTGCCTTTGGAGACTCAGGCGCCGGGTCAATGGCGCAGTTTACGCTGCGTGTGTTTTTGCGAGTTCGGTAATAGCGCCCGCTATGCTTCCTCATTTTGTGTAGTATTTATGAAACCTGACACTCATCAGGCAATCAGCGCATATACTTCGTACATTAGCGTAATTAGCACGCTTTTAAAAGAGCTAACAATGGGCCCGTTTGTATCTGTAATGGATCTTCCTACGGGAAAAAGAAAGCGCAAGCTTAAATTTAGCGACGTGCATGAAGTAACAGCAAACCTGAACATATTACAGGGCAGATCATTTATATTTACATGTAATCATTTAGCAGACGTTTTTATCCAAAGCCACTTCCAAGAGAGAGCTTTACAAAAGTGCATAGGTCAATGATCATAAACAACGAGATAGCCCCAAAAACATTGCGGGTAACCAAAACATGAAGCATAGAAAACATGAAGAACATCCACACCCTTGGAAGAAGCGCTTTAAAGACCAAATAAAAACAGCGCTGAAAAGGTGTAAAATCAGACCTGGGGTCCTGGAGGGCTTGGCTGCTGACCGTAACACCTGGCATCAGATGTGCCAAGACGAAAGCACTGGAGGAGACAGGACAGCCAGGAGACAGGAAATAAGGCATAAAAGAAACACAACCACGGTTGCCAGTAGCACCACTATTACATACACATGTCCCATTTGTGATAAAATCTGTGGATCCAGGATAGGACTATACAGCCACCAGAGAATTCACCGTTGAGTCAGAAGTGGACGTCAACTACAAGCATGTGTGTGGTATCCTCCCCAGCAAATAGAGAGGCTGACTGAGTTGATCACACACACATACACACGCACACATCGACACATATCATGTCATTAGTGTAACAATAAACCCAATGTAGGTTGATTGTGGAAGATGGCAAAGTATATGAGTGAAGTTTGTCAGAGCATCATAGAGACACAAGACACCAGTGAAAGAGAGGGAAAAATAGAAAGAGAGGGAAAAATAGAGAACCAAATAAAACAAAGACTGTGTGTCTGTGGGCATGTTTAGATGACCGTCAAATATGACAAAAGATATTTGATAAAATCGTGATCAATTTAATTTGATAATCATATAAACCTTCTCAGTGTGATACCCAATGAGTGTTTCCTGAGCATCCAGAAAAAGTCTCACTAGCGAGGTCTGCTAGATCGTTTCAGACCTTCTCGGGTCCAAATGAAACCCCCTCTTTGATGTGACTTTATTGGCTCCTATGGAACTTTCTCAGTTCCGTCTGGAACCTTCCCCGGGTTTTGGCAGCTCGGCACCCGGAGCAATGGTGTTATTAGACACTGGATAAAGGCAGCGGAAGGCAGGGTTCCTGTACAGCAGGTCTGCAGGTGGCCACGTCGCATAGAACCAGAAGGGTCCGAGAGTGAGTTGTAGCTGACGCTTGTGTGTGTCATAGTCCTCCCCTCTTGGGCCAAATTCAAAGTTTCAAAACCTACTTTGATGATTGCGTTTGTTTGGGGAGGGATGAGGGGTGAGGAGGACAGGATGGGAGTAGGTGTAGGGAAAAGAGTGTCTGTGCTGTATATGTGTGTTAGTGTGTGTGTGTGAGATGCAGAAGTTGACAGCAAGTGGACTGAATCAAAGAGTAAGGAGGAATAAATAAACAAAACTTTTGAGGAAAGAAAGGAGCGAGGCAGTAGAAAGAGGCAAACAGGCAGAGTAAGCAAGGCAGACAGGGGGAGAGATGAATAACTGAGTGTGAAAAGCCACAGAAAGATGAATTCCGGTGAGGGAAGTGGACCCTGTCCTGTGTCTCCTTGAGAGATTATACATCATCACACCATGGAGTGTGTGTGATGGAGATTCAAATGAGGCTGGTGCCATGTACAAATTGTCTAAGGAGTGTGCATAATTGGGATGGGCATTGCAGTAGTGTGTGTGTTTTTGGGGGGTTTGAAAGATACAGATAAAAAATACAGATACAAACTTTATTCCCACACAACAATGTTGGTGGTATTCTTTTTTCATAGGTAGCTCAGTCCAGTAAGGAGGGTAAGGAAGGATGGGGATAGGAAAAAAATTAAAATAGAAAAAGTCCAGGTCAGCTTTGGGAGTTCAGGAGTCTGACAGCAGAGGGGAAGAAGCTGTTATTGAGGCGCGTCGTTCCAGCTCGCATAGATCTGTAGCGTCTTTCAGAAGGCAGAAGTTACGATAGGGCCGCTTTCTGAACCTGACGATGGTGGACCTGATCGGAGGGGCGTTGCTGTCTACGGACACTCTTTGAATTTCCAGGTGTGTCCAGTCTTTGTGTTGTTGTCTCTCTTTCGCGTTTCACTCTCACTCCAGCTGTGGTAGCTCTTCTGTGCCTTCTTATCTCCACAGGAATATTGAGCAGGGGCGCGCTCGCAGCCTTGCATCTTAGGATCGTCTCTCTAGAGTAACGCAGCATTATTCAAATAGACGCTTCACCTTGAAAAATGCAAAAATAATCTAAACGATCTATACTGATCAAACTCGTTGACAACTAAAACCAAAGGTATCAGATGATATAAGTTCACAGTCCCACAAATTACTACAGTCATGTTAAGGAAAAAAACGATGAAAAACAATGAAAATAGCGAAAAATGCAAAAAAAAAAAGAAGTTAAGGAGTGACTGTAACAGGCTGCCATCCAGGCGCCTCCAAGGAGGAGGATATGGAAAAAGGGAGGGAAGTCAAATGTGTCAGATGAAAGGAGCTTCAGTGTATGTTGAGTTGAGTGTCAGTGTATGTTGACACTGGGGTAACATTTATCTAAGCAGGGAAAAAATCAAGGTTGTTTATGGGGGGAGGAGAAGAAAGGGAGGGAGGCAGGATGAGAATGAGAGAGAGACTGAGAGAAAAACACCATAAGAAAGAGATAGAGACACAAAGACAGAAAGAAAGCATTAGAAAATGCATGCTCCATGGTCCTCAGAGCATACTCTGGAAATGAAAGGCTCCTCAAGGAACCAGAAATATCCTCCAGGAACAAGACTTGTAAATGTTTTTGAGGGTAGACTTCATGTGTGTTTCTGTGTGTGTGTCCCTTCCCCATACGTCTATGTGTAAATCATGTCAAGGAGCCTTCAGAGAAGCGACAGTCAGCATAATGCAAGATGAAAAAATGGAGGGGATTAAAATATTCCTTCCTTCTCCTGATGACTGCTAGTCCTGTAAACTAAGGCGCCACTCAGGCAAGACACAAGCTCACTGTTAAGCAATTACAATATGGACACTTGATTCTAGACATCACACAAATGTTAATGTCTTGTCACTCCTAACTCTCTAACTCTGAAAAGCTCTTTCTGCTAAATATAATCAGCTCCCCAACCTCGGCTCATTTCCCCTCCTTCCCATCCTCCTATCCCCTCCCTCCTGTCCCACACCTCTCTCCCCACTTCTCTCACCTACCCTCCCTTCACTCCACCACTCCCCTCCTTCTCTACTCCACTCCCCTCCACCACTTCCTCTTCCCTCCTTACTCCACTCCCCTCCCTCCCCTCCATTCCTCCCCTCTACCACTCCTCGCCCCTACCATCTTTCTCCTACCTCCCTCCCTCCCTACCCTCCCCACCCCTCCCCTCCACTACTCCTCTCCCCTCCCCTCTCTTTCCACCCTCCCTCGCTCCCATTCCTGTCCCCCCCCCACTACTCTGTCCTCCCCACACCACCCTTCCCCTCCTGTCCCCTCCAGGAGACTGGATGCCAACCTGCTGTCGGCAGTCCCCCCAGAGGCGTTCCGCGGCGTGCGCTCCCTCAGGCACCTGTGGCTGGACGACAACTCCCTGAGGGAGATCCCCGTGGGGGCGCTGGATGCCCTGCCCTCCCTCCAGGCCATGACCCTGGCCCTCAACAAGATCACGCACATCCCCGACTACGCCTTCACCAACCTGACCGCCCTCGTTGTGCTGTAAGAACGTGTAGCTTTGGGTGTGTGTGTGGATGTGAATGTGTACTTGTGCTGGTGAAACTTGACAGTAATTTCAGTGTGCTTGTGATTGTGTTTATGCTATTGCATATGTAAGAGGATAACATTTACATTTAGTCATTTAGCAGAAGTTCTTATCCAGAGCGACTTACAGTAAGTACAGACATTTCCCCGAGGCAAGTAGGGTGAAGTGCCTTGCCCAAGGACACAACGTCATTTGGCATGGCTAGGTATCAAACCAACAACATTCTGATTACCAACCCATTCCCTAACCGCTCAGCCACCTGATTCCCTGGATAAATGTCTTGTGTTTTGTGATTCAATAGGGACACACAAATGTGATTCATTGTGTGTCGGTAACTTCACCAGTAATATTGCTGTTGTCTTGGCATGGGGTAAGCTGCATGGTAATTGTTTTCAATGCCTCCCCATCTCCACAGACATCTCCATCACAACCAGATCCAAGGTTTGGGCCAGAGGTGCTTTGAGGGCCTAAGCAGTCTGGAAACACTGTGAGTATCACACACACACCAAAAACACACGCGCACACACACACACACACACACATAGACACACACACACATACACTCACACACTCCAATACTTTCTTTACTAACGGTAAATGACAACCTAGTATGTTTCCCCCAATACACAGCATTTATCATATTGAGAGGCTATCATGATGGTAACAGCAAATCAGTGAGCTGGCTGACAAGACATCTGTATAACCCGGGCCTAAACTGACAAGGAGTTATATAAATGAATTATAAAAAACAATATAAACAACATTTATAGACATTTTTGTAGTGTTTTATAATGTATAAGTTCGGATAAAAGTAGCTTTGTTTGATTTTATAAACCTGGTAATGCTGCCCATGGGAATGCTTAATTTATGCACTTAAAACTGCAAATTAATATTTAACATAACTAAATCACAATGATGATGAAAAGAAAAATATGAAAAAATAAGAGCCTGAATGCACAGACATCAAAGGAAAAGTAGCGAGGGAGAGAAGCCAGGAGAAAATTCCCAACAAATGATCAGGTTTCATAACGGGGGCTGTCAATCACACTAAGGCAGGCGTCAATTCAAGGTCAATTGATGGTCATCTCCATGCCAGCTCAATTCCTTTGTAGGATTATTATTGTTTTGTGTTTTGAAGCCGTGTTTTTAAGACCCTAATATCTATTTTGTAAGACAGACCTGTCTAGAGACAAAGTTTTCAAATGCTTTGAAAAAAATAAAGGATGGCCTGTGACTTTTAGACTACGTTCCAGTCCAAAGGAAATATGCAAAGTTTTGAACACGTCAGTAAGCCATAATGGGGACACCTCGTAAGTAGCCTTAATAGCAGCTATGGTCCTGCCTTTGCTGTGTGTACGTGTGTGCGTGTTTGTATGTGTGTGTGCCATATTCACGGTGGTCTGTTGAACACCGCATTTTTGACACATGTTGTTTAACAGCCTGCTGAAGTGTAAAAAATGACGTCTTACCCCTTTTTTTTTTTTACAAGTGTGTGTGTATGTGTGTGCTTGTGTGTGTCGGCCCAGCTTAACACTATTTAAAAGCCATTATCCATGCTGGGAATTGTGAGGGATCAGAGTGAGTCTGGTGAGAGATAGAGAGATGCAGGGACGGACTGGGAGTAAAAATAGGCCCTGGACTTTGATCCAGACCGGCCCACCAGAACCGGTCCCGTACAAGCCACCACAGCGAGCCCCCTAATAATGCATGCAAATTCTGTGCCTGATGTGATGCTAGTTAGGGATATGCTGATTTGAGCGAAAAATAGTTTTTGGAGCTTTATATAAAACAAACGAACATAGCCGTTTTTTCAATTGATAAAAACATTGTCGGTAACACTTTATGATAAGTCAATGCTTTTCGGCATTTACAAAGTGTTAACTAATAGTTAGTTAATCCTTTATAAAACTTTTTGAAACATTAACAATACATTATTAAATAGTTAATAAGCTTATTATTAAACACTATGTTGATCATTAATAAACACTGTTAAATCAGAATCAGAAGGAATCAGAAGGGATTTTATTCGCCATGAATGTTTGCACAAACAAGGAATTGACTTTGGCAGGGAGGTGCATACATTAAACATAAAGGAATATTGAAACTTAAATATGTGGACTAACTATATAAAAAATTATGGATTTTATTCATATAACAATTCATAAGGTGTTTGATAACAGCATTATCATACTTTATCAGACAGCTTGTAAATATATTTGCAAACCAGTAGTTTAAATGGTGTTAGTGGTACATGAGCTGGTAAAGAAAGCATTAGCATACGGTGAACAAACCATTTACGTTACCTTTACAAAGCATGAGTAAATAACTAACAACACATTTACTTATGTCTTTAATTAATGTACGCCAAGTCGAATACATGATGTACACTAATACTTAGATATCTTAACAACTATTTTATATTATTAATGCCCCCCCCCCCCGTTGAAATGAATGAATGACTCGAAAAAAGATTAGTTCATTTTGCTGAACGAGATTCAAAGAACCGAATCAGCAAAATTATCCGAACTTCCCATCACTACTGATTACCCGATGAACTGCAGGTTTGGTAAATACGATGTACAGCGTGCACTTTCTGCGGGTTGGCCATGGCATTGATAAAGCTACGTTTGCAAATGTTAAGTATTGGGGACGACATACATTATGTGTTTGCAAAGCTTGCTGGGATTGCTAACATAATCCCAGTGGGCAATTGATGTTGAAAATACATCAAATTTAGATAAAACATCGACGTCAAAAACTGGTCAAATATGCAAATCAAACTGATGCCAAAAACTTGATGTCCATTTCACATCCACACACTGATGTTGAAAATACATCAAATTTAAACTAATTTTAGACATGCCCCATGCCCCTCAAACACCGCTGATTTTGCGTGATTTGACGAGAACGGGACCTTTGCCTATTGACGCTGTAGATTAATAGCTGAAAGAAGCTAATTACTGCGCAGGGGCTAATTCAGTGACAATCCAGCTCTTCTTATAAAATGTAACAGTCATTTAACGCATGGTTACAATGGTAAACCAGCACAACATGACAATTACCACGCAACAAAATACTACATAAAGCAGACACAAAAAAAATACTCTATTTACCGCCTTGCATCATGGGAATTGACCAGCCAATGAGCCAATAGTATGTACCTGCAGAGCTGGAGAGCCGAAGAGCTGCAGCAGAGCGTGTTAAGGAGAGCCTGTCCACTCCCTATTAAGCCCCATTGTACCGAATTTTGTTGCAGTTCTACCAGAGTTCCACTGGGGGTAATCGCGAGCGAGTGCATGCTGAATGGGAGTCTATGGAGCTAAACGGCTTAATTTGTCTCTTTTGCCTGATTGTCGTTGAGAAATCTCAGATTTGATTTAGTTTTTGCATGTTCAACATGGATTATAGGTCGAAAGTTGAATGAACGGGTACTTATGTCCTTTCGAATTCCTACAGGATGAGTCGTTGTTGCCCATAACACGCTAACATTCTGCTAATGAATGCTGATTGGTTAGTGAAGGACTGCCTATGACCAGAGATCCCGCTTGATGGTATCCGAAGCAGAATCAGAGTCAGAGCATTAGCAACAACATTAGCATGTGCATTAACAGGGAGAGCCTAACCTGTCATCTGTGTTGTCGATGCCTCGAGAGAAAAAAGGAAGAGACCAGAGCTTGCCGTAAAGCAGTATCTCTGGTCGTACCATGTGTATGACGTCATTAACATTTTAAAAGGCTTTTTAGAACAGAAAGGCAACCTTAAAAAAAATTCCCCTTTCGAATTCAGAATTCAAAAGACAAAAACATTTTGACAAAAAAAAAAAATCTGAGAAAAGTGGATTTTCACAGGTATCCACCTGTTTCTCCAGCAACCAATGGGTGCTGAACTACTTCCGCTTTCCGGTTTTGTGTTTCCTGTTCAGCGTCTAACCTCTACTATCGTACCATGATATCGACAGAGAAGGCAACATTACATTGATTTGAATACCATGTGTTTAATTAAATGTTGTTAACATGAGCTCAGGTTACACTTGTGCCGTTGTTGGTTGCCATAACAATTCAAGAAAATTTAAGATTTTCGTTGGAAACGTCTTGCTTCAAACATCAACAACTTCGCAGAAATCGTCCGTGTCCATCGCCCTATGTTTTGCATTCTATGCCAAGGAATAAGGAACGCAAAACAGAGTGGCTTGCAGCTTTGAAACTAAAACACCCTCCAAAGAAAGTGTATGTTTGCTCTTTCCATTTCTTAAAAAAAAGCCAATTGAACTGTATCCTGATCCGGAGCTTTATCTGGGCTACGCAATAATGCAATAATGGCATCACTAGCACTATCAATATTGCTATTATTAATGTTAATAGTAGGTGGATAAATAAAGACAGTAAGCATGAACATATTAAATTACAAGTGTAAAAGTACATTTTGTCAAGTGCTGTGCAGATGTAGTATTATATTTTTACCTTCCACAGAATAGCTGCTGCATGGCTACATGACTTCCCTAACCCGGCTGCCAACTGTCTTAATGTATTGTAGCTAATGTATTGTAACTTGTTTAACTACATGCTCTTATGGTTCTTTGGCACTTATTTTGGTTTTCACAATATGTGCTTCATGGTTTGGCTACCCGCAATGTTTTTGGGGCTATTCTGTTGTTATTATCAGTAACCAATGCACTTTGTAAAGGTCTCTCTTGGAAGTCGCTTTGGACGAAAGCGTCTGCTAAATGAGTAAATGTCAATGACTCCACTTTACCTCAGCGTTACCCATGCTGTATGTTTAGCTTCATTGACACTCTGACTGGGCTCTACTGCTGCCTTCAAAAATATAAAGCTGCTGTGTTTCTTCAACAATAGCCTACTGTAGGCTACCTATTTTGTTACTATGCAAGTAAGTATATGCTTCTGTGCTTGTGTAATTACGGAACTCGTCGCCATCAACACCTTCAGAAAATAAAAGGTAATTAACAACGTCGATGTAGCTAACATTGGGTCATTGCTTCATGTCCTCTAGCCACTCTGTCAGACGGGATGGATGAGGAACTGTTACGGTACTGTCGTCACGACTTGTTAAAACGTCCATGGTGTGTATCCACCTCAGTTTTTTGTCCATTTGTGCTTCATCCATGGAGAAACACCGGCTTTTACAGCAAACAAGATAGCAATCTACGAGCAATCAAACGTACACAAGCTTCGAACCGGAAAACGATAACCGGCTTCCGGTTGAAACCCGCTATGAATCATGGGTAAATTCACTAACCAGGAAAAAGGTGGATAGCTCCATAGACCTCCATTCATTCTGCACTCGCTCATTAGTGCCCTCATATGAAAAGAGAGTGGCAGTTCTCCCCATATTAGACATTTTCTGGCTGCAGTTTCAGGACTGCAGTTTCAGGACCAGTTCTAGGACCCTTGTTATCTGACAGTACCACCTAGCGAATTGCATGACGAAATATACTATTTAGTGTCACTAGATCGCAACAAGATAGGCTATTTGAATGGTTGGAGAGAGGCAAGAAACCAGAAAACTGGGGAATTTGATTGTTCAGATATGGATATATTTAAAATATACATACAATAATAAACAATAACAATCGCAGGATCACATCCATCCACCCCTCCACCAAATACACCTGCATCGCTCCATCCAACTCTTCATCATTCCCTCAACCCCATCAACCACTCTTGAGTGCAACATTTTGAAGGATTTCTAGATTTTCGCGACCACCAAAAGACCAAAAAGAGTGCGACCAAAGCAGTATTATTCCATTACATTCAAGCAACAAGTCTTCAACTTGGTTGTTAACAGTTATAAGCCCAATGTTTGGCTATCAGTGTAGCTCATTGGTAAAAGTAGCTAATGTGAATCCCGTGTGGTTATGTATAAAACCACTCATTGTGAAATAATTGACAGCAAAGTTGAAGTTAACTAGCTAACGTTAACTTTATTGTCCAATTCAAGACTCCAGAATTGTTATTACTCTGTAGCTGTAAAGCAATCGCCATTAGTATCCATGACAACCGGAGGACTATGGGTTTACTTTATACGTGTGAACTAGCTTGCAGAAAATAACTATTTCGTATTATATCAAATAGTTTGCTTGCTGTACCAGTTAACCCACTGTAAAAGCTTCTATCTACTTTAGCTAATTCAGAAAGCTAGTCAACAGCTCTCTCAATCATCTAGCTCTGACAACTTTTTTTCTGTCAAAGTTTTGTCTGAGAATTACAGAGGCTTTTCTGACGGCGTATTTTTTTACGGCATTTTGTCTGAGAATTACAGAGGTTTTTCTGACGCCGTTTGGTTTGCCAAACTTTTGTCTGAGAATGACAATTTTTTTCGACTATGTTTTTCTGAGGCTGAAGCCGTTTCGCCTCAGTTTGATGACTTTTGGTCTGAGACCTGACGCCTTTTTGTTTCAGTCTGACACTTGAGTCTGAGATCTGAGGATGTCCTAAAATGAACACCGTACTACAGAATTCAGAACCCTGAGTGACACTGACGCCGATAAAAGGTTGTCGTTGCCATTGTTGCCGACACCAGCCAAGCAGCCACGACTTGACTTTCAACAGCAGGTTACCAAAGCAGAGATAAACAGGCTTGTAGCAGCATTCATAGTAGAGGAAATGTTGCCATTTAAAGTTTTAAGCATTATTGGGTGTGCTTTGCCTTTGGCAAGGGCACAACCATTGTTATCTCACATATATATTATTATTGTGAGAATGCTGTTAAGCATTCTCACTATTGCTTTTCAACTTCTCAGTTCTTCCGCCGTTTTTTGGCCTTTAACTAGTCCTGCATACTTTCACCGATTCCTACAATTTTTGTATCAAAACGTTCAGCTCCTTCAGGAGATGATGGATGTGACTTCTGGTATTTCTCACTTTTATACTTTTTAAAGAATTAAGGTTTTTTTGTGCAAATTATTCTCCCATTAAAAGTAATGGTAAATCCTTTGAAATCATTAAAAAGCTTCCTCCTCTTTCAAACTTAACTACTCCAGCATACTTTCAGCTAGAGACATCATTCAGACTTTAAAATGTTCACAAGACATTCAGCTATTCCCAAATGATTAATCTTTTTCAAATCTTCAGCCAATTTTGATTCATGACAGTTTTAAATAGATGAAAAATGTAGCTCCTTCTTTTATGATTTTTATGATTGAGCAGCCAGCAGAGTGGCACACTGCTGGCTGCTCTTTTTCTGATATTCAACTAAATTGTCAAACAAATTCCTCTGACGTTCAAATAGTTTAACTTACAGAAACAAGTTATACCTTAAAATGTAGGAAAACTTGTCCTCTTTCAGCCAATGTAACTACTAAAGAGCTCACATTTACAGATTTTCAGCTTTGAGCCTTGAAGCGAGAGCAGCCTTTCAAATTCTCTCACTAACATCAATGGAGAGGTGGGTAAAATTCGTCAGAGAATTTTGAAAGTGACCGCACAGACATATAAAGGACATGTCTGGTTTCGGGAGAGTCTTGGGTCTCGGAAAATATCCTAATGTTTTGGATTGGACGTATAGTTTTGCGTCTAGGTTAACTTGTTTGAGGTGTGGATGCTAGCTAAATGTGTCATTCTCTCTGCCCAGCTCGTTAGCGAGTACAGCTGCTCCATTGCCGTGGCAACCAAACAGACACGCACCATGAAAGCAGAATTGGGTAACGTTTTGGAAACTGCAAAAAGACTTGTATTTATCAGCTTTGAGCCTTGAAGCGAGAGCAGCCTTTCAAATTCTCTCACTAACATCAATGGAGAGGTGGGTAAAATTCGTCAGAGAATTTTGAAAGTGACCGCACAGACACATAAAGGATATCAATGGTTTCGGCAGAGTCTTGGGTCTCGGAATATATACTTATTTTTGGGATTGGATGTACAGTTTTGCGTCTGGGTTAACTTGTTTGAGGTGTGGATTCTAGCTACATTTCTCATAATCGAGCTAGCGCGATGGCTCTCCATAAGTAAAACGGTTCGACTTTTTTTCCACAATCGACCAAACAAGATATGTACATTGAGCTTAAAGTGTACATAATCTAGCTAGAGCGTTTTTATTTTAGCAAGTTTTACAGAAATCTGCAAAAATCGAGGCTCACTGTCATAGCTGACCGTCACGAACAGCCAAACCAGGCCTTGGGTTGGGTAAGTGTTTGCTGCACGGCTGGCGTTAATCCTAAGAACAAACGCTAAGTAACTGGAAAACTTTTACTGTTATTTGATGATATTGTACACGTATGTAAAGTAACTTCTCTTTAAATATCTTCTCCGTTTTCAATTTGAAGTTGTACATCTAGCTTATGTAGGAAATCTTCCATTGCCTCTCTAGCTTCACGCCTTTGGTTATTATTCAAGCCTACGGTGTTAATACATACCACTTTGACACACTTGCAAGAAATGATCCGCTGCATAGATGTATCATGATCTTGTTATTTACGTATAAAAAACTCACCAGGGACAACGACAACATCGTCAACCCTGCACTATAAATTATTATTTTGATGTCATCTTAAAGTGTCTGAACAGGACTGGGTGTGCAGTTGCGAATGATTAGTTTCTCCTCCGTCTTGAACCTGAAACCTAGATTCTAGGTTAGAAATGTTGCCAGTCTGTTGCCAATGACCAACGGTTGCTACCTTTTTCCAGCAAGTTCAAGTCATTCCAGTGTTGTCCTTTTACCTTCAAATTTGTTCAACCCAGACTTCAGCAACTGGAGCCGAGTGCACCAGCTGGGCGTACGCCTGGACGTACGCTACGTCCGACGTAGAATTGAAAGTTACGACTAACTTAAAGTTACGACTAGTGCACCAGTTAGACTTAAGCCCTTTATGTGCTGCACCTGGGTGTACATTTTACGCCTAGTGGGGAGCAGGCGTAAATTGGAAAATCGGACCAATATCCTATCCATGGTAGCCTAATTAGGGCTAACACTAGTTTGATCGCACATGCAGCGCGTCTTGTTAATAGGCAACATGGGGGCATTAAGGCGAGAAAGTTGTCCGTGGTAGCAGAAATCCACTGTTCATTTTGTTGATGATCGATTTCCAGCTGATTGTTTCTGTTTGTTTGTGTTGATATTATTATACATTTCCCTGTGAACACGCTTCTATTCTCAGTATACAAACTATATGTTTTCTAATTTCTCTATCAGTAAAATGTATTTTCCTTTCCTTTTGTTTTTCTTTATCCATGGCTTGTTTTGAAAGAAGATCGGATAGGCTCAGAGCATGTCTAATAAGCCCGTGGACTGGCTCTGATAGGCTCTTAAATGTGTTGCTTGGCAACGATCGACGCTTTCGCATTTTCACAAGGACGCGCATCTTAAGACCAGACGTAGCTACGACCTTGGTCTGTCAAGCTTGGTGCACTTGTTGTAAATTCAAATCAAGTCGGACGTAGCTAAGACCGACGTAAGAGTTAAGACCAACTTTTTTACGCACAGCTGGTGCACTCGGCTCCAGGTTTTCAGCTCAATTTTCACATTTTCCTGCAGCTCATTTTTCAGAAATATTCCCCTTTTTGTTTAGCATTTTTTTTTCTGCCTTCATCTAGCTCCAGGTCCTTTCAAAAATACCTTTCACTGCAGTACCTTCCAACTGCCAGTACTTTTGCATTTTTCTTCTCTTTTCTGTACTTTTCTGCCTTCATCTTGCTGCAGGTCCTTTATAACATACATTTCAGGCCTTTTGAAACTCCAGCAAATAATCTTCTGCTACATTTTCAAATTTTTATGCATTGTTCCTCTTCTTTATGTTTTTGTTTCACTTTTTTTTTAGCATTTTTCTTCTCTTTTCTGTAGTTTTAAGCCTTCGTCCAGCTCCAGCCACTATTTAAAATACCTTTTGGGCGCTTTGAAGCTTCAGCTTATAACTTTCTACAAAATGTTCAGCTTTTTTAGCATGGTCAGCTATCCCCATTCAGGTTTTCAGCATTTTCACTGCTGTTTTCGCAGGAACAGCCTTTTCTAGTTGTGAGAATGCTGTTAAGCATTCTCACTATTGTTTTCCTGTTTCTCTTTATTATTGTTGGAATGCTGCTTCAGCATTCCAAGTATTGTTCTTTGAATCTTTATTCAACTTCTTCTATTTCTTCTGCGCAACCTTTCAGCGCCTTCAAATCTTCAGCTATTAAAACCGTTCAGCTATGAAAAAAATCAGCAGTTTCATGCCATGGGCGCTATGACTTTTCAGCTTTGTACATCTTATGGTTGAATTAATATAAATCAATATTCATAATATTTTTAACATTGGTTTCCAATGGAGTTTTCTTTCAAATCCTTTCAAACTTCTTAAAACTTCTTAAACTTCCAAATCCTCCTTCTTCCTCAATCTCTCAGCTAGAGCCACCATTTAAACTTTAAAACGTTGACAAAACCCTAAACTATTTTTACATAATTCAGCTTTTTGATATCTATTCAACTTTTTTTTATATCACTGATTATGTTTTGTGACTTTTTCAAACCGTTTCTGAGATTTACATGGGTGTTTACGAGAAAGCCCTGAGTTCAGACTGAATCGCTTTGAGCGGAGGGGAGCTTCGGATGTCGTTGAAAACATATTTCTAGTTTGCCACCATTGCCACAATTTTCGCTCTTCATGCTTCGTTTTTGGATCAATAGATAGCTAATTTTGTGCTGGTTGTAGACAGTTGTCTGTAGAATCTAAAAGACTTAAACATTTGTTCAGAGCCCCACGAAAGCGAGACAAAGTCCACCTCTCGCCCCATAGAGTCCAATTCAAATGTGGTGACAAATTCGTCACAGAAAATAAAAAATAACAAGATTTATAAACTGCCGTTATAGTCGTATTTCTGAACGCACAGACATATAAAGGACATCTCTGGTTTCGGCAGAGTCTTGGGTCTCGGAAAATATCTTTATTTTTTGGATTGGACTAATGGTTTTGCGTCTACGTTAACTTGTTTGAGGTGTGGATTCTAGCTAAATTTCTGGTATTCTCTGCCCTCAGCGCATTAGCAGCCACAGCTGCACCATCACCGTGGCAACCACACAAACAAGCGCCAATCTCTTACACAGGTGATTGGTATTAGCTGATTAGTGGAGACACAAGACAAGCGATTCAGTGAACTCGTCTCATTAAAAGACTAAGAGCACCACAACACAACTACTACCACTACTGATACTGCTATATCTTATGCCACACTACAACTACTAATTCTAAAGATGCTGCTAATATCTCTTTTGCTAACTACTATGCTACTGTTTTGTTCTACTACGCCACTGAGTGCGTTCACTTGACCATGAGAAATCCGATAGCAATTGTCAGTTTATGCCAATAATACAATTACTCCGTTTACATGTGTAATTAGTAATGTGATTACTCAAACACGTCTACATGATTCTTTTTATTAATCCTTGTATGGTCCACGGACAAACGTGCACCATCATCCTTCTGCAACAAAGTGTCGCCGTGTCTTCCTGTATCAGCCCTACTACTGCATGTTTCATTCAATCAAAACATTGAATCCTACAAAGAAAGACGAGTAAACGCACTCAATGATAGGCTACATCTGCTACTGATATTACTATCCCAACTATAATTTC